>NW_027106661.1:665478-678862 GCF_000696795.3 Halyomorpha halys
AGAGAGAATACAGCTTAACAAAAATTGAATTAAACCAATACTAATTACACAATTCTTTTTTTTAATTTAAAAATTATATATAATTTAACAATCCATGCATTGTATAATGGAGTTAAAATGTGTTGTGTATATATTATTATTCAATGTATGAAGTTTTTATGTTTAATAATTATAAATAGGTATTTATAATACGGACGTTGACCAGTAATACATCGTAGGTTTATATGATGAATAGTACTAACTAAACGTATTAAAAAATAAATACCTTTTTTCGATTAAAAAAAAAATTACCAATTAAAAATAAGTAGTTATTAACAAAGTAAGATTCAGAACAGTCTGATATATCTGATGATGGATAAAACTTTTATGGTTTCGAAACATTAAGAACTATTTATATACAAGATGATAAAAATTCTTAACAAATTATTATCTTGAAAATTACATAACGTATTTGCTAAACATCAATTCATGAGTCATTTCTTCATTTTACGAATAAATATCATAAAATTTTACTCTGCAACAAATGACTTGTAATTTTAATTAGATCGAAGTTTAAAATCGAATAAAACTTAACTTTTTTTTATAACTCGGACTCAAAGGACACTTTCCATTTTCTTCCAATTTAGCCTTATTACACATTTTTATTAAATTGTTTTAGATTTAATCAGGGATCTATATGACTATTTCTTAGAAAAATTGCAAGGAGAGTACACTTTAATAGTCTCAATAGTCATTTCAACCATCATCAACATGAGTTCAAATCGTTCTCTTATAAATTTAGAAAAATGTGATAGTACCGGTAAAGAATTGAACTTCTATTTTTTCGAAAGATAACATTATTTTGAAGATGAATTAAACTGTCATTAAGGTTTCCATAACAAAGGTAACCGCGACTGTAGCAGTCACGCAATCGAGTTCCAGATATAAGGATCGATGTTGTCCACAAGACCGAACAAGCAAAACAATATTTTCAGACAGTTTTTTAAAAAAACATTTTTTATTTAAAAGCGATTTGAGAGACGATGAGTAAAATCAATTTTTTTTTGTTTTTCATTTTCTTTAATATTTTTTATTGTAGTTGTGTAAATATAGAAAATAAATTATTTTATTCTTCTAATTTTATAACAAACTGTAACATTAATGTGAGCAAAAGTCAGTTCATATCAAATCAACTAATTTAATTTGACAGTTGCTGACTAAATTTATTTATTTTTAATTATGTTCATAATATATTCATAGATTCAAATTTATACAAATTATTTCTGTACAATTAAGGCGTGCTTAAAAAGAAATTGGGACTTTTAAAGCGTGCCCCTTCTGAGATGTAGATTGAATATATCTGATATACCAGATGCCTAAAAGGTTTCATGGAAAATCCAATGGTTAGTGAGAGAGTACAGAAAGACAAATATATATATATTTTAGAAAAAAAATATATTGATTAGCAATATTCACACTTAATTCTATCGACCTAGCGGTCATGGTCAAAAATAGAATTTTTTGCAAAAAGATTTTATTTCTTCTCATTTTCTTTTTTTTTTTTTTTTAATAATTTATTTATTGATATTTACAACTGTATACACATATATACAACAAGTAAATTTGCTGTAGGTGACATGATAAAAACATGTGGAGAATCTACCCACTCCAATAACATTTCTAGAGGAGATCTCCAGGCCATCTTCTTTTCAGACGCCTAGGAGGATTATTTGGTAATGAAGGAGAAGCCAGGTTAGAAACAAGTAGATTTGGGTGGTTGGGAAGTTTGTCATGGAAAAATTAGTATCTGTTTCTGGCCAAATCGGCAACATATGGAATATTGAGGTCTTGATGGATGACTTGATTTGTGACAAAGTAAGGAGCATTAAGGATTTTACGAAGGATTTTGGACTGTAAGGATTGGATTCTGGAGGAATTTGATGGTTTAGTGGAGCCCCAAAGCTCAACTCTGTATGTCCAGATAGGCCTTATAATAGTCATGTAGACCAGTCTTTTGTAATGGATTGGCAATTTAGACCGTTTGTCTAGTAAATGTTGCAATAGTCGGAATCTACGAGCAGTTTCTTGTCTTTTTAGTCTTGTATGAGGATTCCATGTCAGTCGTTTCATTTTCTTTAATAATGTTTATCGTAGTTGTGAAAATGTTAATAAAAATTTTTTTTACTGATTTTCTAACAAACTATAGCGTCAAAATAAGAATGTCAATCCATTTTAAATAAACGAATGTAATTCAAAAACGTTGCAGACATGTTTTTTATTTTATGTTATTTATTTTTTTACTTTTGTTAGTACTATATTCAGAGAGTTGGAATTTCAACCACTTATTTATACGCAAAGAAGGCATGTTTTCAAAGAATTTTTAATTTTGATGGACGTCTAAAAAATATTTTATGCAAAAACCTTTAGATAGTAAGAGTACATATAGACAATATTTTATTTAAAAAGAAAAATTATAATAATAAATTATGTGGATTGACAATATTCAGACTGCATTCGAAAGGATATGTGATTTACAAATAATATTTTTTATCGAAGTAGTTTAAATATGGGAAAAAGTTATTTTATTTTTTAATATATATTAAGATGTTAAGGTGGAATGAGACTTCCTTTAGAATATTATCAGTATTCTATATTTTATTATTTTAACTACGTTTATATTATATTCATAGGATTGCAATTTCAATTACTTATTTCTATGCAATACAAGTCTGTTTTTAAAAAAAGTATTTTATATTTGAAGCGTTCTCCTTCTGTGATATTGCAGACTGGCTGTGCCTGATTTAATGGATGCCAACAAAATACTTTATGGAAAAATAAGTGTTTAGTAAGAGAGTATTTAAAGACGATATTTAAATTCTTATAAAGAAAAATTTATATGGATTCTTGATATTCAGAATTAGAATTATTATTCAGAATTCCAAGAGATATAATCAAAACTTTATTTTTTATTTAAATTTGTTTTTTCATTCCCTTTAATATATGTTTTCATCGTAGTTGGGTAAGTATAGAAAATAAATCATTTAATCTTTGTAATTTCTAATGCCTAAATAAAGTGTATAGAGTACACCCCGGTAAACATAATTCATAATTATAACATTGCTGCGAAAAAACAGCCTCAACGGTCGGGGGTAAACGCCCCAGGGATAAACCGTAACATAGATAGGAAGATTGCGTTAAATCTGATAAAATTATAATAATTTATTATTATTATTATTATTTTATAACCAACTATGAGCAAAGGTCCATTCATAACAAATCAATTAATTAATTTGAAACAGTAGCCAACACATTTTTTGGACTTATATTATATAACATTTAGAGCGATTTTTGCGATGTTATAAAAACCCCTAAATATAGTAAAAAATAAAATAAATTTTGTCAATGTTGATTTGATATAGATTGACCCAAAACCCACAGTTGGAATAACAATAAATCAGATACTTCATTTTTGAAATATTAAATAAAATTGCTGAAAATTATTAGAGAAGAAGTAATGGATAGGAAGAAGCATTGTGGTTGATGTTTGAGTCACGCCGTAGGTGGCACTTCCTGAGTCAATAGAAAGCCGTTATATGCAAATCCTACGCTAATGGTTTACTCAAGATCCCAGGGGTCTACATAAGCCTTCCACCCTTTAGTGCTTCAGTAAAAAAATAAATAAATATCAAAACAGTTAATGCATTAAGAGAAAATATTTATTATCAAATATATGGTTAATACTTTCTAAAACATATAAGACAGTGGTTTTCAATCTTAGGGGTTTCGTGCGCCTTTTCCCAGGGTTCCACGAAAGGAGTGGGCCATTCCACGTCAATTCAACTCAGTTTTGAACCGTTCCAATTCAGATTTTCTTCATGTTCATAAAGGTTTCCTATCCTATCTTACCTTTTGCTGAAAATTCGGCAATGGGCATTCTATTTGTATCGAATAATAATATTAAAGTTCCACCATTTACCAAAAAAAGTCCCGCCATTTTCTTACCAGTAACAAAAGAATTATGACGCCAAAAAAAAGAGTTGGGAAAAACTGACATAAGATAAGAAAAGAAAAAGGATGTTGATAACTAGAGACCGGATTGAGCTTCAAATTTAACCAAACCTACAAAAATTCGAATCATGAAAAAGATACCTTCGTTACATTAAGGAGGATGAAATCGGATAAAATCGATATGGCATCAACTATAAATCAACCAAGACAATCCCTGAAAATTTCATAAAAATCAGATTAACAGTTAGATCCATTTATATCCGAATTCAAATTTGACTCCTGACGGACAGACACAGAACTCAATTTTTTCCTAGATGTCGGAAACGTAAAATGCAAACCAAAATTTTCAATCCTTAGAGGTCATAAAGATTTTTGATTTCCTATATGAATATAAAGCTTCCCTATCTTCAGTCGTGTGGAAGCAAAACCGACTAAGGAAAACAAATACTTGTTTGGAAAAGACAAAACTATTTCAGTTATATTAAAAAACAAATACCTGATATTAGGGTTAGTTCCTGATTCAATTAGAACATAGTATTACCGACCTGAAACAAAATACGTATATATTAGATAATACTCTTACAACGCTATATTAATAGTATTAATAAATTATATTGGAAAATATATAAATAAATATTTATAACAACTTGAAGCAGTATACAATATACCCTTACAAAATAACAAAAAAATCACTTCTCACTATGACATATTGAACACGTCGTCTTAAAATATTCTTTGCGACTTATTTCCTTTATATACCGATGCTTTGTTAGTTTTAGTTTGTTGTTTAGTTTGCATAGCTGCATGTTTTGCATTACTCTATGCAATACATGATAGAGTGACTGTAGGTGTTGCCTAGGGGGAAATGAACTATGAACAAAAGAAGCTTAGCTATTTAAATTTTCAAAATATACTGTTGACTCGGAGAATGGTACCGTTATATTGAGAGCCGCCAAGTAGGCGTGTTGGTACAAGAGTTTGTGAGGGCGGTTGGGCGTGCGGCGGAAGAAGCGACACGGCCCGCTAAATATGTAACAGGAATGAAAATGACAAACGACTCCCAGGAGTGGGGCAGATTTAAATTTCAAATGCCGGCTTCCAGCCTGGGTCCCCTCTCGTCTCTTGTCCACTTGTTCAACTTCAAAAGGTCTCTGAGGTTTGTGACGGCAGCAGAATTTGCGAAAAGGGGTATCATTGAACAGAAAGGGTATGGCTGATCAGAGAGAAGAAAATTTGATTCTCGATTGGAAGGATGATAACGAACAGTCATGAATATTTTATTATAGTGCCAATAAAGTTGGATCACGCCACTCTAACCTCTGTACGCCAAATGGAACGTGGAAAGACCATAAGTGTGAAATCAAGGAAGGATCTTTTTGAGTTATGAAGAGTGGCGAGAATTACATCTTTTCTAAATTCCATCAGCCAGACCAAAATCAAATCATTCCAATCGATCATGAGTATGGGTAACGCTTAGAGTGGAACGATTTACTGCAGACCGGATACAGTACATCTCAATTCAACAGCTACAAAAAGTATTAATCAGGCATATTCTGATATATTCAAGGGAATGTGTTGAACAATTTTTGAGTGATATACAGTTTTTATAGTGTGATTTTCTATTTAATGGCTGTTGAAGTTATACAAGCTATCCCTGGTCTATAATTATGGAATCTTGGATGTTTTAAATGGTAAAACTTTGAATTTTAAGTCATTAACCGCTGTACCATAAGTTTAATATTTAAATATTTTTCAAAAAGTTTCAATTTTATGTTTCGTTTCTTAAATAAATTTTCAGGGCGCTTGGTACTTTCTTTAATTTATTTTTGTTTTTATATTTACTAGGTAATATTAATTTTTTAGATTTTATTATAGTTAATTATATTTTAAATAGTATTATTTATTATCTTTGTGTATTTAAAACTCAGACCCAGTGTTTTTCTTTGTAGTAAGCTATGTATTTTTTATTTTTCATTTTTTATTTTCTTTTTAATTAATTCTTTTCTTATTATGTTCACTGTTATACTTACTAGAGCAACTCCCTCTGTATGTATCTAGGCTACCACAGAGGTCAATAAACAAATAAAATAAAAAACTTAGTAACCACAATTTTTTTATATACATGTATTTAACTTTGAATAACGGTAATACAATATATCTTTAGTAAGTAGGTGTTTAAACATTTTAATAGTAAGTATAAAATCAGCAATCAAGTACATAATTTAAACCATTTTAAAAATATAATTTTACACATTAATATTTTTTCATAGTATTACCTGATAATTTAACACAACAAAAATGAATTTTCTACTTCAAAAGTCTATTTTCTCTCTCTCTCTCTCTCTCTCTCTCTATATATATATATATATATATATATTCTATTTTGAAATTACATAAAATTAGTCTAAAGTGTCAGATAGCAGAAGGAGGGGGAAAAATTTAAGTTTGATCCGAGACGTCAAGTTTTCTCCTTAGTCACCGACCAGTCACTTCCGAAATAGGAACACACTTGGAAGAGATTGCCACTCGTAAAGGCTCGGACAATAAAGAATATTGTCTACTCTTCAGGATTTACTGGCATGAAAGCACTCCAGTCCAATTCCAGTCGTCAAGCAATCAAGCTTTTCAAAGCACACCGGGAAGTGGTTAGGTATAGTGACTTTCCAAATAGAATCTGAATAGCATTCGAAGAATAAGTGCAGGATATAAATTAATTCCATAACAGAACAGAAATCATTACATATTAATTTTATCCGATAGAGAAAAATAATTAGTAATAAATTATGTATACGAATTATAAGCATAATTATTGTAAATAATATAATGAATGATAAATAATGCAAATATTTAACTAGGGAGGGCGGTAAAAAAAATAATCAGAAAATGGTCACAATAGTTTAAACGTTGTACACACTGGAGAACAATTTATAATTTTTACTTTAACTATTTTGACCGAGGTTTTTATAATGGCATCTATAAATATATTCTGTAAACAAATATATATATTTTTTAGGATAAAACACTTCGACTTCAAAATTTTCTACAGTTCATAAAATACTTGAGCTATTTCGGTCGTTTTTATTCGAGTCAAAATAACTTAAAATATAACTAACCCATGTGAAAATAAGTGGAAATTAATTTCTATCAATGGATTCTAATGTAAAAATTTTTGAAAAGCACTGTGGTTAAAAATAAATCTGTAAGCCTAATATAGACATTTTTCAAAATGGAATCCGACATCTTCAGGTTTATTCCCAATATTTATTTACCACATTTTTTTTTTTTATTTTATTTAAAAAAGTAGATCCAATATGACGCGGCAAAATGAACTCTATCGGTCGGTGCCAAAATAACTTACAGAAATGATAAACATAAATAGTTAATTATACTATATTTTTGACAAGTAGGGCGTTGGAAAGACTACTACGATTTATAAGCTGCAACAGTGCAATATGAATAATTTCTAGCGATAAAACTAATAATTAAATTAACAAAATACAACTAAATTCAAAATATTAAAATAAAATAAAAACAAATATTGAAAGAACCTATGAAGTGAATAATAATAATACGAATTTAGAATTCATAATAATGAACAAATGAATTCGTAATAAGTAAGGATTTAATTTAATTTCGAATAAGTATACAATATAAAATATAAAAAAGAATGAAATATATAATAAATATAATATAATACAACATACAATATGTAAAATGATATCTAATATAAAGAAGCAGTCAAAGGATAATATAAAACAATGGTTGTTTGTTGAATCAAAATGGTCATTTAATGATGATCATTTGGTCATTCAAAATCAGTTATTGAGATTCATAGAATTAGGAAAGTACCCAGTCATTAGTTCATACAGTTATTAGTTATATATACTTCTGATAAACGATTGAACCGATATGGTACTATATAATTTGAAGTAAACAATAATAATTTAATAGGTTAATATCTAAAATGCCATTAAAAATAATCTAATACCACAATAGCAAGAATGTCATTAAAAATTACATGGTGGAACATTTAAGTCCATACACATCTCTGTAATATTCTAAAATTTGAGCAAATTATTCCAATACATTTTGCTAATTTTTATATCCAAGCTAATAGTAATACCTAATGAGTTATTAGATAAAACCTAAAAACTACTGCGGACATATCGATAAATCTGTTATATTATATATAATATATTACATAATTTATTATTACATATCATGTTATACCTCCGCACCCTCATAGAGTAAACGTTTAAAAAATTGTTTGTGTAAAAATTATTTATGCGGTAAACTTTTTACCATCGTCTTTTTCAAACAGATTTACATTAGAATTCATTGAAAGAAATTATGTTCAATATTATTCTTGAGCTAAGTTGAAATTTTTTACTGTTTACCAAAATGAACCAGTTAAAATGAAAGCAAAAGTAGTTTGAAATATAAGGCGTTTTGCGTGAAAGGTACTTAAAAAAAAATACATACATTTTTTTAGATATCATTTTGATATTTTTTTAGATAGCATAATCTTCGCCAAAAATAGTTAGATTTCGATGATTTCTTTTTTCATAAATTTGCTTACCAATAAAAAAATGGTTACCATGTATTTTTAAAAAACATCACATTTTTATGTTACAGGTGACTTACAAGCAAGATTTGAAGAAAACCAAAAAATTGGCCCAGAAACGGATAGTTTTTTTTCTTTCTATATTTTTCTTGATTACCAAAGTTGATTATTGAAAATGAAAAAAAAATAATAAATTTTAGATATATAGTTGTATTACTAGTAATACCAGTATTGAATTCCAACAATTTTAGACTAACGTTAAAGGAAACTGGTTTATCTCATTATCTCCCATTAGCATTCCCGCAGGTTCATTATAATATATATCGCATTTTAAACAAGTTCAATTTAATCCATTCCGCTTTATTGAATATCTAAATTCTGTTTTCAATATTAACAAAGAAACAAAAACAAAAAAAAAAAATACCTTCCAACTAGGGGACAGAAGGTATGTTTATTATTTTTTTTATTATATTTTTCTAATATACTTTTTTTTTTACTATTTATGATAATTTTCTAAATTTTATTTTATCATTTACATTTCTTCTTATTTTGTATAAATAATTGTTAATCCTAGATAGCTGAAAACAGACCCTTTAAAATAGTAACAATTAATGCCAATTCAAATAATTAGATAAATTAATTTCGTTCTTTAGTAAGCTGAGATTATTTATATATTTATAATATATAACGTAATAACGTAACATATACGTTCTTCCTCTCAATTAATTAAGGATTGGAAATATTCTTTTATCAAATGACAATTATCAATTTATATCTTCTGAAACTGTACATGTCGATAATTACAAAATATTGATCCAATTAAAAAAGCTCATTATTTTCGATCAAATGAGGTCCTCAATATTTTGTGTACTCTTTCTTCGGAGGTGACAGAGAGAAGGCCTAGACGTTTGAAATGGATTTTTTTTTTTTGTTACCTTTCATGATACTATGGTGAATTAAACAGTAGATACATACAAAACACATTTTAAACGAACGAGTAAAAAAATATATAATTAATTTATTCCAAACGGAATAGTGAAGAACAGAACAACGTATAACATTCGTACATTAAATGCCAGGAGAGAAGGTTACATCACGTGGAGAAATAGAAAGTGCGGTCACAAAATGCGTTTGTTCATAGTAACACGTTTTTTAAAAGTACTCAACATGCTACTTACGTAAAACTAAATGCTTTTGCAAGTGTTATCAATTTTTTTTTACCAACTCATAACATGTTATATAACTGATGTTAATTTGTTAGAATTTTTTTAACGTTTTTGCTAGAGAGTGTATGGGGATTGACTACGTTGCCATTAGGTATTTTAAATAAATTAAACAATAAAAAAAAAAAAAAAAAATACTGATCAAAGAAATTCAAATGCAGCATATATCGAGTTAAGGTCGTTCGTAGCGGAGTGAGTTAGAGCGTTAACTTTAACTACTTCATACATCAAGTAGTTAAAAGCCACTGCAGTGGCACCAGTTCGAATTTAGCCTTTATTTCTGCTTTGGCCCTACAAAATGAAAACTTGACCAACTCATGGTTAGAATAGGGTGCTACCCTGTAGATAACCTCTTCCCAATTATTTTTGATAATAATCAAATAGGAAATCGAGTCGTTTGCAATAAAAAGCCACAGAAGTCTCATTTTTAATGAAAGAGCTAAAAGTTAAATATGATGAAAATTAAAAAGAAACCTTTTTTACATAGGTTTTTTTATGGACCATAATAATAGGGTATTGTAATTTAAAATATTAATTTAATTTAAAAAAAGAAATAGTAGTTTTATATATTCAAATATGAATTAAAAACTTACTTCTTAACACGTTTTTTACAGTTATAAACCAATCGATTTGTCTCTTTCTTGAAGAATAGGAAAAAAAAATATTACTGATTACATTAAACGATATTATATTCGTAAAAACATAATAAGGCTTCGAGAAAGGTAAGCCGAAAAATTCTTTTGAGGAAAAAGCAAATTACAGTCGTTTTTAGCGTCGTATTAAACCCTTAAATAACATTTTTCAAAGAAATTGAAAATAAAAAAAAAATTCAACTTGAGTTGTTCGGACGATAAGTTTGATTTATCAAAAAATTTATTTCCGAAACCGTAGAATGTACAGATGTCTGTCAGCACTTAAATTTAAGCTAGTTAAATTTACTATGAAATAGTTTATAACGTTTATCTTTGCTTGAATAGTAGTTTTTATGATAATTGAAAAAATAAATTCACAAACTGTTAGTTTCTATTAGTATAAAATGTTTGATTTTCGAAAAAATATATCTCTAGATCCATAAGACGCATATATGTCTGCCAGCACTCAAAATAAAGGAAATTTAACTTAATACGAAGTAGTTTATTTAGCTTTTCTTCAAAGGGATAGAAGTTTTTATGATATTCGCATATGAATATAAATTTGGCAAATGAAAACTTGTCCGAACAATTATAAATAAATTTATTTTAGCAAATATCGTGAAAAATACAACTCCTACGAAGATAAACGCTATAAACTACTTTATAGCTCATTAAAATAGCTTTAATTTGAGTGCTATCAAACATTTGTACGTTCTATAAACATTCTTTCAGCACATTCTATACAACATTTTTATGAAATGTTACTTTTAAAAAGCTATATCTCGAGAACTATTAAACGTAAATAGCTCTATCAGGGCTTACATTTTAGCAAATTTACTCAACTTTAAATGATGTTCTCTTAGATTTTCTATTGTTGTGGGTAGTTTTAACGATCCAGAGCTCCGAATGAAAAATTAATTATGTTTAACGTTGAAACAGCCACTATTTTTTATTCCCCCTACGTACACTTGGCAGCCTAATCAATTTTGATTAATAATTATACATAGTTTTCATTAAAGTTATCAAACATTGGGGTGAAATAACTATCTTTTTTCTCCTCTTGGGCTCTTGTACTATCTGTATTATATCCTATTCCTAGGTTAATACAACCGTTAAAAACCTGAATGTCTCCTCTTCTAACCTACATTAGTATTATTTAATAACCTTTTAAAAGCGAAATATTGGTTTCAAAAAGAAAAATATTTTTATTTTATTATTTTTTGGTTCCAATTTGTTTAATTAGGTCCTGTTTGTGTCATTAGCTGTACATATAGTGTATGCTATAGTTTATATAGCTCTAAGCCTCTCCTAAGTTTCGTGTGTATTAACTGAGTGGTGTTGAAGTTATTGCTATTTTTTTATTTTAAAAAAAAATCAGTAGCTTTCTCGCATCTTATAGTTATATTAAACTAAAAAAAAAAAAATTAAAAGTAATTTAAATGTGCTAGGTAAAACTATAAAGAAAAAAGAAGTATGGTGTTAATTATATCAGTGGTATAATTACAAATTCGGGCAACAATTTCGTAAAATATTGAATTAATAATTTTTTTGACAGAACAGAACTAAGATAAAAATAGTGTGTGAAAAGGGGTATAGAAGAGGATAAAGGCGTGACAATATCCACTTTTTGATAATGGAATGTGTAAATCTTTTTTTTTTTTTGTGGAAACAGAAACGTACGGCGGTGCGTGTAGAATTGTCCAGCTCTTTGCTTGTATTGTTAGTATATTATGAATGGGTCCAACTTCAGCTGATTCCCGAAGTTTTCCTTCATAAGAAAATTATAAAATATTTTTTCTTAAATTTAGTTTAAAATAAAGTGAGTATATAAATTATGCTTATGATTGACTATACAATATTGGTGAGAATTAATAAGATAAATACCGTGATTTAACAGGCATTGGGTTCACTCAGTTAGCAAGATTACCCAACATTAATCAAAGGATGAACCAGGCTTCCATAATACTGATTAATTGATAATAATTAATAGTAGATCTTATTAATAATATTGTAGTTTACTCGCTAAGTTGCAAATATTTTTAAATGAAGAATATTTTATGCACAATGGAATGGAGGACCTTCATATTGTCAATCTGTAAGATAGGTAGTTACAGAGGAGAAAAAGATTTGATTACTTTAATGAAAACTATATATAGTTAGGAGTCAAAATTGATGATTGCTAACAATAGTTAGGGGGTTAGAAAATGGCGACTGACGAATACAAACTTTCATATTCATTTTTCATTTTTTTAATTGAAAAAGAAATTGTATGTTATTTCCTTTAAAAGAATAGTTTTTTTATTTAAACTAAGGGATACAGTAAATATCATTAACATTATATTTTATTTTATTCCAGAAATTCCTAAAATTTTGCATATTTTTATTGGAGCTCCAAATTTTTAAAAATATGTATAGCACTAAAAAAACATCAGAGTTCATTATTTACAAGAGAGTAAATTATTCTAATTATGAGCTCTAATAGTTCCTGATACATAGTGTTTCATAAACCAAGAGTTTTTTCAAAACATAGTGAATTCAACATTTTAAGAATTTACTTCGACAAACACCATGAAAGCTACTATTCCTATGGAGTTAAACGCTCTAAACTACGTTATAGTACATTAAACTAGGTTTAATTTGAGTGCCAACATCCAGTACGTCCAATGATTCCTGCGATATAATTACCCGAAATTATATTTACCAACTACTTATTAAAATAGTTAAGCAAATTAGAGCTTATATTTTAGCAAATTAACTTTGCCTTTAATGATATTATAATAAGTTTTATAATGGTATGGAGGTCTGAATGAAAAATTAATTTTCAATGATTTTAATGATTTGAAACAGCTGCCAATTTTTATTCCCCTAACTATGAAGACTGAATAATTTTGACGAGTAACTATATATATATATTACTCATTAAAGTAATAAAAAATTAGGATGAGATAACTTCATTTTCTCTTCGGGACTGGTACCTT
>NW_027106661.1:679031-685305 GCF_000696795.3 Halyomorpha halys
TTAAAGTTGTGGGTCTCGAACAATAAATAATTAAAAAATTTAAAATTACTAGTAATTTAAATTATATTTTAATATTTACACAGCTATTTCACTATTTTATATCTATCGACTATATTTAAAAACCTTTTGAGATCAGTCCAAAATTTAATATTAATTATTCTTATATTTTATTTACCTTAACTTTAAAAAATTATTGAATGTACTAAATAATAAGTCACACTAAAAAAATTTGAATTTTTCAGAGAAAATTTATAAATTATCTTGTAGTAACTGAGTAATTATCCAATTTTTATAAGAGCGAATTGAGTATAGAAATTATCGTATAAACCTGAGTTCTTCTTAATTTCTTAATAGATATAAGAAATAATAAACCAATGCTCTGTTCTGTAATTATAAATTACTACAGTCCACAGTTATTCAAATAATAAAGACTGCTCATACCTAAAAGTGTTAAATTCGTGGGATGATTCTATTTTTGATTCGGCTGAGGAATGTTTAACGAAAACTAATTTCTTTAACGAAGAGGTCATTGACGCACGAGGAATCGATACTAAAAGTTTAAAGCTGGGTTCGAGGTCATCCACAATCGATATTAGATCGAACGTTTCTACCTATGACTGCTGGCCAGATATGGGGACTGACCACGCCAAGATGTCAAGATTAGCCGCATGCGATATCCTACAAATAAATTTATTGCCTTAAAGTTACCGTGCAGAGATAATGGTTTTGTATAACAGTAAGCATGACCCGAAATCTGCATATAAACTTGATGGAATGGTTTAAATGCCAAAGTTTAGATCACTATAAATTTAGTAATATATATGATGAACCTCTAATTTAAAAAAAAAAAAAAGGGAAAATTTTATAATTTACATTTTTTGTAAGGTGTAAAGTTGTAACAATTTGGTTTATAACATTTTTTTTTAATTATTCAGCACACGTAACGAAGAAAATTTATTTATTATGATTAATTCACAAATTAATTATAACTAATAGTTATTAATAATATATTATTTTACAATGCATTATAAATTACTTTTGATATTTCAAGAAGAAAGTGAGTATTGTATTCCAATAGTTCTGAGAATGTTACTTCTAAGACCAAGGGTATTAGACATTTTCAGATAAGAAAACGTGACTCAAGTTAATATTATTTTTCTTCAAGTTCATAAAATTAAAAATACTGTTGTACCTATAAAAAAAAATGCAATCATTCCCCGCCGGACCAGCCCCGCTAAGACCTCCAGCGAGCGACGGTCCTGTATCCCTTTAGAAATATTTGCTTAAAACGGAAAGAGGAAACTTTAAGATTGTGTAATATAATATTTAAAAAGCGCCTGAAATTAAAAAACGGCGTAACAGGCGCAAAAATGTATTTATTGAAGAAACATATTTTCCAAAATATACAAAAACAACAGATTGTTGTAAAAACTTGCTTTTAATAAGTAGTGTAGTCTTTACTCTAAAATTAAGATACCATAATAAACCTTACTTCACTTTCACCCTAACATAACTGGTTGCTGACTCTGTCACATGACTACATCACGTGACAAAATAAGAGTTCCTTTCCTAAAGGCTGAGAGGAGAATGTAAGTTATGCATAAGAACGCTCTATGGAAAATGTTACTGTTGCTCCAAAACGTGATTTTATGCCTTAAATTTAGAAAAAACACTGTGAAATTTATTTATATTTCGTAAATTATCAGAATAAGGTAAATATCAATAACTCATGTTCCAAAAAGTGGAGAATGTAATTTGCAATTAGGCTCTTTATAAAGCTGTGTTTTAAAAATTTATATTAAATATATTTAAACATTGAAATCAATTTATTTTAAACTTTAAAAAAATTGAAGCTTTAAACGTTATAAATATATGTTCACCAATTAACCAACAGCATTGACCTGCAATCTTGATGTGTGAAGGACAACCTTCCAATAATTTGTATATAATAGTTTTTATACTTTTTTTTTGTTCTATCTTGTTCTTTTTGTTTTACGTAGTTTCATTTATTAACTTTTAGATCTTCTTTATAATCCCATTTTTATTTTATTAATTACTTATAAATATTAATATATTTTATACATATTTATTATTTATTATTATTAACTAAAACAGATTATAGTGTTTTATATTTTTAAGATAAAAAAAGGTTCTTTTAATATAGTTCGATAGGTACTTAAAAAGCATCTTGAAGATATTTAAAGAAGCAATTATTATGTTTTTTTTTTGTTTTTTTTACTTTATTTCTATTTTAACTATTATTCTTAAAAGACAAATAAAACAAAATTAAAATTAAAGTAAAATAACATCTAAATATTAGTATATTAGTGCAATGTTGAAGCCCGAAAGATTTGAACTAATACCAAACCCAAAGACCAAAGACCTGAGAGATCTTTCAAAAGCATATAGTTATGGTTTTAGAAATCGTTTCCATGAAGCTGTTTTGACATTAGAAAGCAAATGATGTATTCGCTGAATGGATATCCGAAATCATCAAGATTCGTCAGAGTGAATATAAAAAAAGAAGAAGTTTTAACATCTATATAACCTTTTTTTTTATTTCGGCCAAGACTCCCATTGGAGTCCTATACTGCCTAACCTGGGTCAAAGTTCTTCATTTTGTGGGACCGCCACGCAATGAAAAAAGTCGACGTCCCAGGCCGGATTCGAACCGGCACCGCCAATGGACATCAAATTGGTAAGACTGTATCTTAACCACTGAGCTATGGGCGGCCCATCTATATAATATTATTATCATCGTATAAATAAATTGCTGGAAAAAAAAAGTTTCGGTTGAATCCTCCGTTGAACCTCCCACCTTACTCCTCACATCTTATATATTTTTTCAGTTTAAAACCTATTTTAACATCTAGAATTTAACTGAGCATCTGTATTATTTATATTGTATTACGTTATATCATTCCATTTATTATTTATTTGCATATTCTGTTCCCTCGATTGTTTATTACACCGTACTTTCATTTCATTTAGTTCCTCACTCTTTGCTTCTTTCAATTTTGCCACATTTTTTATTACTTCTACTATATCAATATCTTGTTCTCATTCAACCCTGAGGAAGCCCTGTAAAATGAAGTGAAACGTTGATTACTATAGATGAATTATATGCTTAATAAACAAATGTTTTTGATATTTCTGTATTCAAAGAATTTTCCTACAAAAAGAAGAAATTCTATTTAAAAAATATTCATTTTTCCCCCCCAAAAATTACAACCTTTTGTGAAATAGCTAGCTAACAGAGATGATCTCTTCAAATCACTTTTATCCTTCGTCATAAAGTTCTTACTTTTTGCTCTACAGTATCCTTTAACAATTCTTCACTCTTCTCAGTCAAATATGTCCGCTACCTCAACAAACGACTAACTTGGAATCATACCAGCATGAAAAGGCAGGTAACTGCACCTCCATTCCAACTATTACAGCACTTTCAAGAAAAAACGATTTAACGTTTTCATAAATTATAAATGACTCATTTACATGATTATAATAAAGCCTATTTTTATTAGGAGTTAAGCATTACTAAACCATCGAATTCTTCTCGTATAAATCCTTAAAATTCAAAATTTTCATAAAATAGTTAATGATCTTTATTTTGTCAGGATAAAATCATCCACAAGGACCTCATAGTCATAATATTGCCGATTTGGACCCAAATCCGCCGGTTTTGAACCTTATTTTCAATACCTAGTAATCCTCCTAGGTGCCTGAGAAGAAGATGTCTCGAGACTTAATGCTCCAGAAATGATGTGGGATTTCTACCAATGAGTAGTTTCTTTACAAAATTGTACCATCCAACATAACTAACAACATACATACTTGTATATTCATGTTATACAGTTGTAAATTTTAATAAATAAATAAAGCGATGATAAATAGGCTAAAACTATAATTAAAAACCCTATTGAGGAAGTAGGGATGTAACAGACAAAAACTAATTATTTTTGGTGCTCATTAAATTAAATTGGAAATTGTTGGAATAAAAAAACAAACAAACAGTTAGTTATGAGAATATGAGAATCTTAATTATAGCAATTACTTTGACAAAGGTATGTTTGTTAATGGATTCCGCATCGATATCGTGCGCATCAACTATCCGCCCCCTCGTAAGGATTTTTACGACAATATAACGACCCGCCATAGCTATCCTGCGGACCCCACTCCCACATCCCACACAAGTGGAAAGCCCAGCCTTGGGAGTGACACAACAGTTCTTAGCCACTTAGGAGGTCACTGACAACTTGCCGATGCTAATCGTCGACTTCAAGGACTCGCCTTACGTAAAGCACTCTACCTAGGAGCAAATAATTAGTCGAACATCAAGTAAATATTGACTCACCTGCTAGGAATCGAACCTGTCGTTGGAGTGTCGTCTCGTTACGCCATTTCTGTAAAGTAGCTACGGAACAGTTAAAGATGACTGTTGTCGCCAATATAGGCAGAAGTATTTATCTACACTGATAACTTCTTTTTTATTGTACATCGGTGCGAATGTTTATTTATTTTATAATTTTTTTTTATTAATATTTGATCGGTTTTATTTAATTATATTTTTGATATAGATTCTTAATTTTATTTATAATTTTTTTAATTTTATTCATTTAAAAGATTACATCTAATATGGTCCGACAAGATGACAAAATCTTTTGGTCGGTGCCAAAATAACACAAAAATGATAGACATAAGTGAAATGTAAATACTACAGTTTAGACTATTAGAGCGTAGTGAAGACAACAGAATTTTCAAGCTAGATAAGTACATTATGAATTGACCTCAAGTGATACAACTAATAAGTTAATTAACAACTACTAAAATGAAAATAAATTTATTTATAATTATATTTTTTCTTTTAATTCAGTGAGTAGTATTGTTTCAAATCAGCACAGAGTGTATGAATGAATATTTAATTAATAATACTTAAAGTCAATAATTAAAAGCAGATTGTATTAATTCTTTTTAATAAAATTAAAAAGCTTAAAAAAAAAAAATGTTTGAATCTATAAAACAAAATCAGTTAAAATTAAACCTCGCTCGTTTTAGAACAAATATTTATATATTATTCAAAATACCTTCCTATGCATTATTTATCAAATGAGTCTTTCAATTAGCAGATTTACAAATATAAATTTCAACGTTTCTCTATAGTGCACCTCTGCTGCGGCACCTCTACCAAACCACGCTTCAAAAGCTGTAGAGCTATCAGAACTCCTTCCTCAGGCGGATTGTCCGAGGTACATCATTGCAGAGGGCCAAAAACTCCATCGTCCACCAAGAACTCCAGCTTCCCTCTGTGTCGTAGTATATAGGCTGAAGCCACAAGAAATTCTTTGTTGGGCTGAAGGCCTGTGCCAAACCACTATTCAGGGAAATCGCCCCTCCTACAAGACCTGGGAGGTGGTAAAGAACGGACTCATTGGTTGACGTCCTCGCCGAGGGAAGGATTTCGGACTCTGCAGTCTGAAATCATCACACTACCGCCACCAGCCGGAATGGTCCCTCCCCATTCTCTGTAAGCCTCCGGCAATCATGCCACCTCTATAAACCCACCTTCAGCTGGCCTTGCAATTCTCTTCTCATAATGCCATACGGCAAAACAAGATTTATTATAATTATGTTTTCTATATATTGTACTAGTTAGAAATTAAGATTGCAGGTTGAAAAAAAAACAAAAATAAATTTCAACATTTATCTTAAGCAAAAGGATGGGCAAAGAATAAGAGTATAACAGTTTACTAACATTTAAATTCTACTGTTACTAACTTATTCCATTCTGAAGGGTTATAAAATCAATATTGGAAATATTAAGAATTATTTTATGGAGTTCGTCAACCTGTAATACTAAAAGGCTGAAATATAAATAAAGTAAAAAAATAAACAAACTCTTAATTAAAACATTAATCAGTCTGGCAAAACGAAAAACGTTCAGCAGCATGCGTCTGTTAGTTTAAAAAACTGGTGTTAGAACATTTATTTATGCGTTTTGCGTCATTCTCCATTCCCTTGTACGACTTTATATGTTAAATAATATTCTTAGGAGTCTTTAAATTAAAAAAAAAATATTATCTCTCATTTCCTTAGGTTAATTATCGAATTCTTTCATATTTCATTTTTATACATTTTTTATTACCGTTCATAATTTAAGATAAACCGAGTTTAACCAAAATTGTTTGATCCTTTATCGAAAAAACGTGAAAAATTAATTCTATAAAGAAACATAGAAATTAATTATTTTTTAAATCAATATACCATTCTCATTCTG
>NW_027106661.1:685466-698656 GCF_000696795.3 Halyomorpha halys
ATGTACATTAATGAACTATGAACCTGAAGAATATTTATAATATAATTAAAAGCTTCTCTGGCAAATGAACCTATTTATATGCTACTTAGCAAAACTAAAATAATTTAACACATACACGTTCATATGTATTATACACACATGAACATACAATAATTAACAAATGAAGTGAATAAAATTTCTTTCCTTCTTCAAGATTAAATCAGCATCAACATAACAAGAAAAATGATGCACTTGCAAACAATAAACCCTCTCTCCGGTAAAATAAACTAAATTTCTTTTGCCTTAATATTAATTTTTAGTACAAAGACCTTTACCAACTATCGAATAATGAGTAGCAAAAAACAGGCAGAAGGGAAAATTCTCTACGTTGGAATGCTTTCTAGGATCATATCAACTGCCTCATGAAATGGAAATAGCTAAGTTGTGAGAGGAAAAGTGAGGAAAGGAATGTGAAATGGGATTCGGTGACGGAAAGAAAGAAAGGGAATAGAGAACCAGAGATTGGAGGCAAGAGATATGAATTTTTATTACGAGAAAGAAGAGATTGCAAAGAAAAAAAAGTCAAAAAGTTGAATCGATACACAATACAAACTTCGAAGGATTTTAGCATGTATTTATACATATAATATCTACATCAACATACATAAAAAATATACGTGTTTCTATTTATTTGAGGATCTCAAGGTTCCGTCAATAATTGAAAAATAAATTTTTACGACGTTACAAGATTTTATTGTTCTCATGCTCAGTAAAAACAACATTTTTTTAAAATTTTTATAATTTATTTATTGTTATTTACAACTGTATACATATATACACATCAAGTAAATTTGCTGTAAGTGATATTATGACATGAAACAAACATGTGGAGAATCTACCCATTGATAGAACTCCAAAAACATTTCTAAAGGAGAAGATCTCGAGGTCATTTTCTTTTCAGGCGCCTAGGAGGATTGTTAGGTAGTGAAGGAGAAGCCAAGTTAGAAACGAGTTGGTTTGGGTGGTTGGGAAGTTTATCATGGAAGAATTAGTATCTAGTTTTGGCCAAATCCCGAACATATGGGACATTGAGGTCGTGATGGATGATTTGATTTGTGACAAAGTAAGGAGCATTAAGGATTTTACGAAGGATTTTGGATTGTAAGGATTGGATTCGGGATGAATTCGATGGTTTAGTGGAGCCCCATAGCTCAACTCCGTATGTCCAGATAGGCCTTATAACAGTCATGTAGATCAGTCTTTTGTAATGGATTGGAAGTTTGAACCGTTTGCCGAGTAAATGTTGTAATAGTCGGAATCGACGAGCAGTTTCTTGTCTTTTCAGTCCAGTGATTCCGTCCGTGTCAGTCGTTTGTCCAGATTCAGTCTTAAGTAACGGATCTGTTCAACAGGAATAAGTGGGTAGGGAGAGAGAGAGAAATACTTTATTCATCTATAATGAATACCCATTACATCAGGTTGCTACATACACCGCATACTGATCAATCCGTAATCGGACATATATAAATTACATATAATTACATGGTATAATAAAATAGAAAGAAAACAATTTTTTTTCTCTACATTTCCTTTTACAATCAATTTCAGTTTATACGCCAAATACGAATATTTCAATTCATTCCTTTTTTTTCTTTCCCTTTTTTGTTCCTTCAATTTCACCATTTCACAATTTTTTCCTCTATCCTCATAAATGACTGTGAATTAAAAGATACTGTGGGGCAAGACGAAGGGTAAATGTGATTTGGTGGGATTTATTGGAATTTATTTTAATCCTCCAGTTTTGGCATCATTCTTCAAGGGTGGTGATGTGAGATTGGAGGGTTTGGGATACAATGGAAGGGTCATTATTCACTGACAATATGCATGTGTCATCGCCATACGTGGTGAGAATAGTGTTAGGATGGGTTGGGATGTCAGTTGTAAAAACAAAATTTAAACAAATTATTACAAACTAAAGTATACTGAATACAATCTGAGATTAACTAGATCTAACAAATGAAAACTGTTGTTATTCAATGAAGAATAGATTAAATTCCAAAAAATTGTAATTACTGTTTAATTAAATTTAGTCAAACTCAATTTGTATTCTGCATATTTTAGTGTTTAATAACTATTTAAGAAAAAAAAAAATATATATATATATATATATATATGTGAGAGAGAGAGAGAGAGGGTGGGACAGAGAGGGTGTGAGGGGGAGGAAGGGTAGGAATAGAGAAAGGGGAGAGGGTTCAACCCTAATATATCAAGTCCCCATGGGACACTGTAAACATTCGTGGTTCAAAGAATTTATTAAATGGCTTTTACAATAGAACCAGGTGAACATTATCGAAATTCGATACATTGAAGTTTGGAGGGAAGGGGAAAGGGAAGCGAAACTAGATTTATTTTTTAATACAATTTAATAATCCAGACGTCTAGTGATGCTAGCTGATTATCTAACAGTGGACCTCTCTTTAATACCACTCTTTAATCAGCATATTCAGATGTGAAAGTTTCATTATCTAATTAGTCTTAGACTAACATGATATAATTAGAATATTTTTGAAGTACGAGTTTACTCTATAAACGTTTAGTTCAATTTTTTTTTATATATATATTTTAACTAAACAGTCATTTAGCCATATATGCTAGTAATTATTTACGCTTGGTTCAACGTATTTGGAATTGTACGCCCGCTCTCTACCGAGCGAAATAGTCCTCACCTACTCATGACGACAACTGCGCCCGGGTCAGTAAGTTTCTGTCTTTTTAAAACATTTTCTCCTTTCTTTCCACTCCCACACATTTCTTCTCTGTCATTCCTTCCTTATTTACTTTTCTGGACCTTCTATATTTATTTTAATGATTAG
Source organism: Halyomorpha halys (assembly GCF_000696795.3). NCBI lineage: Eukaryota > Metazoa > Arthropoda > Insecta > Hemiptera > Pentatomidae > Halyomorpha > Halyomorpha halys. The sequence goes on from NW_027106661.1 coordinate 688,319, forward strand.
AAGATAGTACTGACCGTAGCTCTCTCCTCCAATTCCAAGTCCTGATTTCAAATGATTTCTCAGGTGGATCGCAGACCTCCTTACAACATACCCTTATAATCCTTACAAGACGGCGGATGATAATTCTTAAAACATGCCCCAACTATCTCAGTTTTATTTAACAAACTTTCATTTATAAGTATTAAAAAAAAAATTAAAATGCTGATGAACCATATGTGCTATCAATGAACAATTACTAATCATTTATATACCAAACTCTTATATAACAATACTTGAATGATGTCATAACTGAAGTATTAAAATAAATCTTACCGATCACCTTTACCTTTGTCGTAAATCTATGACTTCTTACCCAAAAGTATTCTTAAAAAATATTCCACTTCCACTTATTCCCTGTCAAACAGATCCACCACCTAGTGATGTCATATGTCTAGATAAAAGACTAATTTGGAATCTTCATCTGAAATTAATAAGATAGGTAACTGCTCGTCGATTCCGACACTTTCTATAAAAACGATTTAAAGTTTCAAAAAATTACAAATGACTATAATAAAGACTATTTGAACTTAAGGAGTTAAGCTTAGGGGCTTCACTGAACCATCGAATTAATCTCGTATCCCTGTATTCCTTCGTAAAGTCTCAATGCTCATTACTTTGTCACATCCTCTTCAATTCCTAATAGTCCTGCTTGGTCTCTGAAAAGAAGATGCCTCGAGACCTTCTACTCTATAAATGTTATTGGAGTTCTATCAATGTGTAGATTTCCTAGAAGACTGAATCGTGACACTGCATTGATAAGTAATCACCACATTTACTAATTTTATATTTTATTTAATATTATATTTAAGTTGTAAATTTCATTAAATAAACAGAAAAACATGGAACAGATATTCATAAATTTTTTGTTTATCTAAATTCCTTTAGAATCAGGAAGACCTTGAAATAGGAACGTTCCTCTCGAATGATAGAGCACTCCCGAATTAGTCACTAGAGGCTGACTCAGTTCTGACAATGAAGAGCGAAACTAAACCACCGAAGATGGAGGAGATCACGGCGGCGATATTAGAACAACGGGAGAACAAAGGAAGCGCTCGGCTACCGATGATGAAGATGGCCGAAGAAAGAGAAATCCCCCGGACCTGATGGCCGTTGTAGATAGCTAGATGGGCTCTCTAATTGTGTCGGAAAGATAGGGCAATCTATAATGGCAGAGATAATACTGTGGGACTCAGTCACTCAGCCAAGGCACCGCCGTATCAGATACATTATCCTCAATAGTATCACTATATTTTATGTGGACGTGGATATAAATACACTAATTTAAAAGAAATATTCTAAGACTAAAAGAAAATAAATTTAAAAATTTATTCATCAAAATCTCAAGAGGTGGATAACATGACATGATGAGTGTGATTTGGCATCGAATGATAGCAGTTAGCATTAACAGAGTTATGAAGGCACTTGATCCACTCCTATACTGCCAAAATCAGAAAGACATTTTAGACTCTCTGCTAAATTGTCCATATTTTCTGAATAGTCTCAAAATCAATATAATTCTTAATACAGCCAACAGATAGCTTGACTTACAATGCCTTGAAACTTTTAATTCGATTTTTACAAAAATGTAGGATTTTTCTCTCTGGTTCCGAATTCCATGCATATATCATCGAGATACAATTACATTTTTTTCAATGAACAAAACTTTACTAAAGCTTTTTCATAGTCGAAAGAATTGAGTCCATATTATTGAACATGGTATATATAAGACAGTGTCAATATTATTGCTATAATACACCTCTAGGTACATATGTGTATATATATATTGACAAAATTATTTTTTTTAATTAAAAATAATTACCTGGTGTTGAATATTTCAGTTACTAACTCGTTCAAGAATAATAATAAAAAGGTATAACCAACCTGAAACATAAAAAAAATAAATATTAGATGGCGTCCTTTATAATATTTACAATAACAATATTTACCAAAAATATACTGTGTAATTAGAATGACTGTTCTACGAGAAACGTTAGTTACTGTAAGAATCTTGAAATGAAAAATTATTTCCATTTCTTAATCAATTGACACTACCTTCTGACCTAACATTTATATGATAATTTAAAATTAAGGGGTACAAAAAAAGCCTTGCCAAGACCCTTAGCGAGTTTGAAAAATCTGCACCCTCCAATAGCTGGGGAAGTCTGAATAATTTTTAAAATTTATTTAAAATCGATTACTGCTGTTATCTATCACTGTTATTAAAAAAAAATTACTAAACCTCAATTTGAAAATGAAAATGGTTTCATCGTTAATTTTGCGCCCTTTCTCCATGTATGAATATGAAATTTAGTTTCGTACGAAATTTCGTTTTCAGACTAGGCCAATCATATACAATCCATTTTGTGACAGGGGACCTCAAAACGTTTGTTTTTTGTTCAGTTGAACAATCCATTTCAAAATTTAGCAAAACTCCCCCTTAATATATATTCCATATATAAGTCAAGAACATGCCCAGGATCAAAACTAGGATGAGGATCGAACCCACTGTCAATCGGGTTGTAACATTTCAGCACGGAAAAGGTGAATGACACCGAAATTTAAAAAAAATTATTATATTATATATGTGCTTTATTAGTTATTACAATTAGTATTTGCTTAAAAAAATTTTTTAATCGAATTCATAATTTTTTTCACGAGAGGGAGGGGGCAGCTGCCCTCTTTTGTCCCTCTCTGGGTACGCCCATGATATAAGTACGGGGATTGGTAAAACTATGAGAAATAAGACAAGAAAAATTCATGAAGGTGTTTTAAGATTACGTTAAATATTACATAGAGATCATATATATGATAACACCACATGTGTGCCTAGATCTTTCCTCATCCGTTCCTCTTCCCTATGGAATTCTATTCCCTCCTTTATTCGTAGTTCTAATACCCTTCCAATCTTCAAATCCCGTATCTTCGACTACCTTCTGTCCACTCAATTCTGGAAGAATAACAATTGAAAGTTTCAAAAAAGCTTTATATATTTTCTGTATTTTATGTCTTAGATTTTCGTTTATAATTGTAAATATGAACAGTAGCAGAAATTATATTTTTTCATTGATTATTTTTTAGTTTAATTGTATTTGATTTTTTATCATTTTTTTTTCTTTTTATTTACTATCAGAAGTCAGCTTATGTTTTATGATATGACAAGTGGTTTTATTTTATTTGTTTTATCATTATTTTATGTATTGTTTATTTATATATTTTGAAATTCATTGTATTATTTTATTTAATGACATCTTGTAATTTCATCTCTATTTTGTAATTTACTCTAGGGCTCTAAAGCCTAATTTTGACTCCTGTAAATTATTCTAAAGGGATCAATCCCAGAATAAATAAAGATTATTATTATGTGGAATTTCGTGATGTAAAATTAATCCAGATTTTCATTTCCTATGTTTTAGATATTTAAATCAATTTAAGTCCCCTCCTGGAACATTTAGTGCAGTTGCGACACCTCACTCCAGCGGATGATGCATAGAGATAGATCCACTCCAGTACCGTTTTATCCTCCAGTTGGCGTGCGGCCACCCTCCCCGTTATAAAATAGCCCTGCCTTCTGCCGATTGTTAACCGCGACCCAAGCTTCCATCTCCCGACATCGCATTAAATCTCTCCCGACACCTCCGTTCCTCTGCAATCTTTTGCAGCTATCGCGACGACCGAGAATCCCCTCGGACTACAAACGGTAGTTACCGCTTCCTCTTTAAAAGGGACGGTTCTGCCCTCGCTTCCTGTACTTGTGCGGATGTTCGGATTAAGTGAGGTTGGACTGAGAACAGATGACACCGTTGCAACCTATCCGTTCAGTTTTATGTTTACCTAGAACATCCCAGTTCAAGTTAAACTGGAAGAACCGATAAGAGGCGCATTATTCCAATAACCACTGTCCGTAATGATGATGACCTGGAGAAAAAACTTGTGTAAATGTGACTTATATAACTTCTGCCACATCTACAACGATGTCCATTGTATACCAAAACAATGCTATTGGCATGGGCCTAATAAGGCCAACGCTACTGTGATGACAGTTCTATCCAATAGAGACTACAAAGATGGTCATAAGCCAATATTTATAAATAGAGGTGGTCCGCTTTTTAACACCTCATATTTTTTTTTCATATTCTTTGATTGTCTTTAATAGTTGCCCATCTGACAAAAAAGTTTTTAAAATTTTTTTTATGTCCCTTCTTTCTGGTTATTTATGACATACGGAAGGAGGGGTTATCAAGAGGTAATAATCCTATTCTAATCATGGTAGGAGGTCAGGTTTTTAATTTGTGGTATTATCATAGAACTAAAAATCGAGCCCCTAGGCCAGATTCGAACAGGCACCGCTGCACTCACCTAACAGCTACAAACGTCCTCCCCCCCCCAAAAAAAAAGTTTTGATTTCATTTTAGTGTTTTTTTTAATATAAATAACTGCAGTACTTCCATTGGGTGTTGCATTTTATTTTTTTCTAATATATGAGTTAAATTAATATTGGATTTTTTTTTTTATTCTCCGGTCCCCCCACTTAAAATGATTGTTCTGGTCTCACCAAGGATAAGCGAGGTTCTACTGCACATAAAAAAATAAATAAAACCTGGTTCGGAGAATACACAAATGAGAATCCTGACCTGCACCAATGACTACAGAACTCTTTAAAGAGCACACCTCGAAGAATATACATGAATATGACATGAATCCGTATGGAAATTGACATATATATAGAGATTAAATTATTCAGTCGGTTGAATTTATCATGCATTGTCTTCGTATTAACGTTTCCCTCATAAATAATTCCAAGACGATAACGGAACATGTCCTAAGAAGACGTTCAGAACATTGTCTTTGAAAAATAACCCATAAATAAATAATTTTGTTTAGACATATAACAAGACAAATATAAAAGTTAGTAAAGTTAATTTTTAAACGCTACAAATTATATCATAATGGTTTATTATTTGATTGAATTATTAATAAAATCACTAAATAACATACAATAAAATATCTGATTTGTCCATCTTTACAACTTTACAAACCGCTTTGGGGACGAAGTCCAAATAAAAACTGTTCGATCATTTTTGGCTATTTAATTATTTATAATTAGGCAAATGAGGACCTAGAATGTTCTGAGAAATAGTTTTCGAGATATTTTAAAAAATAATAAAAAAGTATACAATTTCTAGAAGAACCTAACCAAATACCTTTAGGATCATGGAAATACTTATAAACGTTCTTCGCTAATAATGAGTTCTTTTTCTATTTCGTGGGGAATTCGAACCTGACTAGATAGGTAAAGATTATAGAAAAATTCCTGTCTAGATTGTGGACGGGCAGATATTTTTTAATTCGATGTTTGGATTCTAGCTATCTAGAAACTTTTTTTTTGGGAGGGGTTAGGTTAAATTATTTTTTCTAAGTCGTTCACAAAGGTTTATTTTTGATAATAAATAACCAAAAATATTTCACTGCGGTGTATCCCTATAGAATATGGTTATATCCACAATATATTTGCATGAGCTTTTTTCTTTCTTTTTTTTTTTTTGTTGTGATTTTTTTATTTTACATAATCTTATCGATGTATGAAATTTATAATAGGGAGAAATATTAAATTCGAATTTTCATCGGAAATACAAATTTTTAGGTTCCTCAGAGAAACAAAATTGCCATTTAGTGAATAGCAAAAATTTGTAAGAGTCTAAAATTACATATTTGAAGCATATACATGCCTAACGTGTTATTTTTTTGTTAAAATCAAATGGGCCACTTTATGAAGAGGGTTTCAGAAAGTTTTTAATTTTCTCGAAAATGGTTAATATGATTTTAATTAAATTCAGTATGTTATTGTAAAACTAGATGTTCTTTAATATCTGCTAGGTGTTAACCTCACTGAAATAGTTTAACAGGTCTTAAATGACGAATTATCAAAAAATCTTTCTCCAAAGTACTTTTAATTTTGTTTATTTGAAATTAATAACCTGTTTTTATTGTTAATAGTAATAAAAATGGTAATAAATACAAAATACTAAAGAATATTATAAATGAATAAAGGAGGAAAAAAAAGAAAAATTAAAACGAGTTCAAATTTGAAAACACCGAGACCAACCGATCTCTTCCGACCGCTTCATTATAATTTGTTAGCTGGTTGTAATTCGTTATTTCCACTTCGAGAACCCCTAAAATAGGCATATTTATAGCAATAGAAAAATATTTTTTTTTATTTATATATGAAACATATTTTCATGCTGACTAATATTATCTCAAAATAGTTAAGTGAAAGTTATGAGATGCGCAATATAATCTGAATCTAACACAAAAAAAGAGATTAAATTATATTGTCAAGGAATTTTGTAATAAATAATTCTTTATGAAGTAATCAGCAAAATATAGTCAGTTAATTACCTTGTTGATGTTGGTATTGTAATATTCTGACCTAGTATAAAATATTAACAAAAAATAAATAATGTTATAAGAAATAAGAGAAGATGGCTGTAGATAATGGTGAGTAGTCTAGAAACAGAGAGGATGTAGGTTGTCAAGTTTTGGGGTCAGAGCTAAATAAGGCCAGCCTAGTAGTCTCGTGTCGGCGGTAGGCCCCTCGCATTCATCTATCTTAATATATATTAAACTATATATAGAGCTTATGCTCTTTATGTATAGTCAATTTTTTTATAATATTATATTTTATAATTAAGGTTAGGCATTAAAAATGTCATCAAATTACATTATATACTGTATAAAAATCATTATATGAACTATAATACTCATATAGTATTATATATTGTAGAAAATAATAATTTGGTTTCAATTCTGAAATAAATTATAAAAGTTAGGCTTCTTACAATTTACAAATTACTTTAGGATTTTTTTCTATTGCTTTAAATGCCTTCGGGCGGAACAAAAATTATTGTAAATAAATTATATATATATATATATTTTGCACTATATATTTTATGTGTGAATAAATAAAACTTTTAGAAGGTAAAAAAAAATTCTTTTAGACAAAGTCTGGTGCGGTTCGTGCACCATATAACATTCATACACTGAAATGGAAATTAAATGAAAAATAATTTATTATTGTGGGACTAGATGCCTTTAGAAATATTATAAGATAATTTTAATTTTACAACATATATTAGCCAAAACAGCGTGGCCACGCTTAATTGTAACTTAAACTAAAATCGTAAATAAATAATTTAGATAAAGATATAAAAAAGAAAATAATAAAAAAATTAACTGTCTAAATACATAAAAAAAAAAACAAAAAGATAGTTACATCTGTACTGTTCTAATATCGGATTAGATTGAATTAGTAAAAGGTAATTAAATATACGGGTTTTCAACAAGGAAAGGGTTAGTACATGACGTATGTTTGAGGGAATAGAGTTCCAGTGATATGCAGCGCGGGTAAAAAATGATTTATCAAACGCAGGAGTTCTGTGAGGTAGAGGATAAATATGAGGTAAACAGGGTCTGGTAGTGGAAGGCGAAAATTTCAATCAATACATTTTTATTTTATTGTTTCCTATAATAATTCGTTTTTTATGGTTTTTCGAGATGCGACGAATTAATATCATCTTTGTTTCTGTCAAGAATACAGCAGCTTAAAAAAATCATGTACATGTGATTCCGATTTTCAAGAATCAAACAGCTGTTATCCATTCTTCTCCTTTAGTTAATTAATAAATTATTAAATTCTTAAATACTTATCTATTTTTATTAATGTTAACAATGCTAAATGGTTTATTATTTTAAATAAATAATATAAAAATACTTAAGAGGAAGACATTTTTTAAGTTCGGTATTTAAGCCCAGTCTAAGAATAGTCTTCCAATGAGAATAAGACCTAGCTGGTATTAAAAATCACTTGATAAATAATAAATATTGTAAGAGCTGAAAATAAAAAAAAATAAAAAATTGTGAGGTCAGTCGATTTTATAAAAAAAAATTACAAGTAACTTCTCGGGCAAAAATCCCTTGTAAATATGTAATTTTAGTTTTATACTACCTTTGTTTTTTCAGCTTGACTGTACGAGCATTTACATTGAAAACTCGAAATCGAAATTTTGTGCGTTCGAAATATTTCCTCTTCCTGTATATTCCTTAAATGGGTAAGTGAAAATTAAAATAAAAAAAAATAAAATGCTACATAATTAATTTTGAGTAGGATTTTCGTAAATTAACTTAAAAAAGAGGTCTATCCCCTTCCCCCTTACTACCAAATACTGCTGATGCAAAGAATTTGTATTCATGCAGCCAATGAAAAAAAAAAAAAAAAACTGACAGAATCGAAAATTTCACCTGCATTATACGTTTTAGATATCAAGGTTGACATTTGGTTCTTGTCAAACTGTCAATGGGACTGATGTCAAATTTGCGTTATTCCGGATCTTGATGGAATCCATCAACTGTTTTGCTGCCGCATATATTAAAGTATTTTCCTTTTCCCACCTTTATTTTCATAACGGCTCCTTTGATTTGGTCAAAATTCTGAGGGAAATAAGGGATTATTGTTAAACAGGTGAAGTTTCAACAGAACCTATTAACTAATTTCGCTCGCCGATACGAAAAAAAAAAACATTCTGGATACATCTAAATTTCAACAATGGCTCAACAATAAAAAATCTTAATTTGATGACTGGTTAACTTCACTGAACCGGTACGAACTCCCTCAAAATAACTCATTAATTTCCACCTGAAATTAGGACAATGAGAGCCCTTGATATTCCCTTCAAATCTTATAATAAAAATAAAAACTCTCGGTTAGATCATGGAGTTGCTATTTGCCGAAGACAGTATAGACTTAACGAGCGTTCGTGATTGCAGATTCCCACATCAGCTTCCCCCTCCATTCCGTCCTTCCCTTCCCCTCCTTCGAATTAGCACTGCTGGCTGGAACCCTGTCATTAGCCAATTAGCCCTCTAATACTGGAATCAAGGGACCCCGTACATTTCAATTTAGAACCTGATTATTGCTATTCAGCAGGATATAGTTTCACGAAACGGCACAGAACATAGGTATAGTTTAATATAGAAACAAAATAATAATAAATCCATTGAATAATAGTAAAGAAGACAAGTTCTGATTCAATGTAGATATATAAAAATAGACTGAAGTGTGAGTTAAATGTGGGTCAAAAACATATAATTCGTTTTGTAAACCTAACGGCAGCTTTTCTGCTTGAAGAGATATCAAGTCATTCACACAGAAACAAAAACCCTATTTAGACTATTTAGAATCGAACGATTTCTGGAGATCTGTTGGGATGCTTCGGGTTAATTAAATATTTAGTGGGCGAAAACTAAATATGGGATTCCTAAATAGTAAAAGTCAAAGTTTGGATTTCTTTTTAGATATTTATGTATGGAATCCCATACTTTTACTTTTATTATTTAGAAATCCCATATTTAGATATATAATAGTTATGTAATAAAAACATTGGAATATAAAATATAGAAAATGGGCAAATTCAAATGAAAAAAATAGTCAGAATAAAAAACAATATATCCTGTACAACCTTTTAATTTGTCAAACGAAAGTTTAAAACAAAAGAAGAGAAAAACACGTTTAATTACAATGGGTTTTTAAATTCGCCATCCTAGTCTTTATCATCGATAAATTTGCAAGAAAAAAATCTAAAATCTATTTATAACAACCGTTCCAGATCCATCAACGAAATATGGAGCATGTGGTACTTTAAAGTAATAAAATCTAAAATTTATTGGTTGATATTTAATAATTATTGAAATGTATACAAGTAAATTTGACATTAATTACACGGTGACATGATACATGTTATTGAACTTCAATAACATTTCTAAAGGAGAAGATCTCGAGGCCATTTTCTTTTCAGGCGTCTGGGAGGATTATAGGGTAATGGAAGAGAAGCTAGTTTAGAAACAAGTGGGTTTGGGTGGTTGGGAAGTTTATCATGGAAGGATTGGTATCTGGTTCTGGCCACATAGGGGACATTTTGATCCTGATTGATGACTTCATTTGTGACAAAGTAAGGAGTATCAAGGATTTTGAATAGTGAGGATTGGATACGAGAGGAATTTCTTGGTTTAGTGAGGCACCAAAGCTCAACTCCGTAACTTAAGATATGCCTTATTATGGTCATATAAATGGGTCTTTTGTAATTCGGAAGCATAGACCGTTTGTCTAGTAAGTGTAATAGAGGAGCATTTTAATAAAACTTCTACATTTAAAATTATGAGAGATAGTTGACCGTGGATGATAAATGAGGAGAAGATGGTTGGGGGTGCGGTCAATGAAACACAAATAAGTATGACTAACTTATT
>NW_027106661.1:701219-752550 GCF_000696795.3 Halyomorpha halys
TTATCTTATGGTTGTTATCTTGTTTTGTTTTTAGCCCTGAAGAAGGCTAGAAACTCTAGCCGAAACGTCGGCACATCAAAATAAGTTAGTCATACTTATTTGTGTTTCATTGACCGCACCCCCAACCATCTTCTCCTCATTCTACATTTAAGTTCAGAAATCTTCTTCTCTAGCATAGATACTGAAAATAGTGTTTATTAGGCTCATTTGAGAAAAAAAAACTAAAAAAGGACTAAAAAATGTAAAATAATAACATGCGAAAACGGTGAAATATGTAAAATTAAAAGAGAGCTATGTACTTAAATGAAAAAAAATATATAAATATTCAAGAAAATGTAAAATAAAATTGTTAAAATATTACAAAATGCTCCTTTTCAATTACAATTGAATTGGATTCATGGCTTTGGCATGAGAAGTATTTGAGCTGATTAATATTGGACACTAAGAATATTAAAAAAATAATCGAGCTGGTATTATGTAATTATTATCATCAAAGATTTTTTTTTTCATTTGATTAGCAGCTGAAGTAAAATTTTCATTCAATAGCTTTCTATTTATAAGAATGACGAAAACACTGAAATATTTTATAAAATTCCGGGAAATAGTAAATTTAAATTTATTCTAAGGAATACTAAATAAAAGAATCGTTTAGAAGCGTTGACGTAACATCGTATAAAATTAGAACCCTAAACAAATATGGCCATGTGTCAGTAAAAAGGATGTTCCTCCAATTGAGGTCAAATGCTGTTTAAAAATTCGGCCATTGGGCTGCAGGATTAGTAGAATTTCTTTGAGCTGTAAAAATATTTATCAGCTATTATATTTGTAAAGAATACATATCAGCCAATACGTATCTAATACTTGAACAATCACATATAATTAGTACTCTGGCATAATTTATAGGAAGGAAAGTATAGGTAAATCAGGAGATGGTCGGGAGTATTGTGAGGAACACAGATAAGTGGTACTTAATTTATTGTGCTAACGTTTCGGCCTGAATATCAGATCTTCTTCAGGGCTAAGTACAAACAACATAACAAGCATGCATTGACAAAAAAACAGTATGAAACATAGAACATAAGATAGAAAAAAAAAAAAAAGTAAAATCAGACTTGTATATACATGAGGAGATTTCAATAAATCTACGTTCAGAATTCCATTTAAAAATTATTATAGCAGTATCAAATGTAGATAAGTTAAATGTTTATGGAAAACAGATATTTGAAACGAGAAAATTTGAAGTTTGAAATAAAGTTTATAAAGTTTTTTGTGTAGAATTTGAATTTGTCCAAGAAACTTTACTTTATCAAATTTAATACTAACTTTTGATTTAAAAAAAAATCATCATATATAAATAATAAGAAATATAAAATAAGGTCGTGAAAAATCAAAAAAGTGAGATGAAATGTAAGACGAAAAGATAGAAGTAAAAAGCATGAAAATATGTAAGTAAAATAACAAAATTAAAGGACTAAAATATAAAGTTATACATGTAAAGGACTAACAAAGCTAACTATAATATATTATTATGTAATATAAGCTAAGGAAAAACCAATAAAGAAAGAAATACAGTGGAAAGATTAAAGAAATATATTTCTTTTCATATTGCTATTAGTTTTACAATCCTTTTTGGTTTATATAACTTTATATTTTAGTACTTTAATCTTGTTAGTTTACGTACATATTTTTAAGTTTTTTATTATAAAATTTTTATCGTCTCCTTCCTTACATTTCTCGCTATTGAAATTTTAATGTTTCATTAATTGCACTTAACTACAATTCTGATTTTTATTTATGTTTTTGTTTTATTTTATATATTTCATGCTGTTTGTTATATTTTCTTGTTATACTGTTTTTATTTTAATTTTAACATGGTTGTTATCTAGTCTGCACTTAGCCCCTAAGAGGCCAGAAATTGAGGCTGAAACGTTTGCAAAATAAAATAAGTAATACTTTATCATATTCAATCTATAATTTCCCTAACGTTTTGACCGGATTTCCCAATTTTGAAGATCGGGGGAGCATCCCATGAAATTTAATAAGGTCCCCTAAACCTGAACATTTTTAGAAACTTTACCTATCTAAATAGCACTTATAAAGCAATTTTGAGTATAATGATATCTTCGAATCATGTTTTACCATAATTTTCGCAATTAACAGTAATTTAATAGATTTTTCGCAAGCGATTGAATTAATTTTATAAGACAAAACATCAAGAAAAATATCAAAGAAATAATCTTTGTAACATTTTTTATTAAACGTTATGGAAGGTATTTTGAATAAACTATGTAACATAGCGAACTATTCTAAACTCAAGTTGCACCAAACAGACTATGTTTTTATAATATACGGAATTACTATGTTTTTTCAAAGCTTATACCACATATACTAATCCATACACAACTTAAATTCACTGGTGTGTTAATGTCATCTTGCCACCTCATCAACTGAAGAAATAAAATTATAAATCTAGAATCATGCTAACATTTTTTTTAATTCAGGCGAAATAAGGTGAAAAATGGTGTTATCAACACAAACTTGGTCAATTTAAAACGTACTTATTCGCGCCAAATACCTTGATCAGATAAATCCGCGCCCACGCGGCAAATAAAAAGCTTTTAGCAAGTCACCGACGCATCATCACATCCTACCAGATCCATTTACTTAAGAGTCAGGGGGAGAAAAAAAGACAAGATAGAAATGAACAAGCCAAATTGAATAATCACCATGCTGTCACTTCAGAAGTCATTTTAAATATAAAATATTAATTTAAAAGAGGAAAAAAAAAAAGTTGGAGAGTTATGAAGGGTAGGTTGAACTCAAGATTCTAGCAGACGGAACCTGTCTACTCAGATCTAAATACGGAGCGCAGTGTGGGTGGTAAAGCTGGCAAAGTATAAAGTGGGAACGTGCCTCAAGGACTCGTAGAAGATGGGAAAATATATAGAAAAATAAGGAAAACTTCTCGCTACCAGAGTGATGTATAAAATTTTACTAAAGATAAAATATCTTTTGAATTATCGCCTCATTCAAGATGAGTTCGTAGAAATGTCTGAATTCTAAAACAAAAAATTATAATATTTATAACCTTCGAGTTCGTAGAAAATGATATAAGATATAAAGACAAAGTATAATTAAGTTTTTGTTAGAACGGAGAGTTCTGAAGCGAGCGCGAATCGAATTTATGACACGGAATGTAGACCAGAAAGAAATACCAACAGTTTTATTGTGAAAATTGCTATATTATACATGTACCTCAAGTTACTAAAATAAACATTATAAAAAAATACACAACTTCAAAAATTCTTCCTAGCTTTTGTTATAAAATAAAGAGAATTTATCTTCTTTAATTTAGTGCAAGTTGCTATTTTTAAAACTGCATGCATTTCATATTATAGAGGGAAAATAATAGTTTTTTTCTTTAAATTATTAAATTTTATTTTCTAATAATTAAAAAAAAAATGTAAGTGGTAAATCTCAAATTCGCTATTAGTATCTTCAAAAGCAAATAATTTCAAAATATCAAAACATTCCATGTAAATACCTATGTGGCAAATCGAAAGGATTGTAAGCCCTTTTAAGATTGTTCAATTATTATTAAATATCATATTTTAAAGCATATATTATATGATATAATTATGAGTTTAATACACTCTACAGTGTATAAAATATAAAGTATAAAAATATTGGTGACAAAAGAATTATTGCCCCATTTTTTTTTTTACAGTGATGTCAATATTTCATGTTCAAACCATAATTAAATGACTAATATAAAAAATATTAGACATGTGTCCGAGTGTTCTTGGACTTATCTTATCTTATTATTGGACTTATCTTTATCATAGGAGCCGAGGAAAAATATTTTACATAATTTGAGATATTTTGTATATTATAGCATTTCCTCAGAATCTATTTAATGGTTATTATTTATCAATCGATTCGTTTTTTTGTTTAGATTAACGATAAAAGAATAAGGCTTGTTTACTGTATTAAATGAGTGTCACAGTACAAGATATAACGTCTGCTAGCTACGCTCGCTGAAAAAGAATACGTAAACTCTGCCATGGAACTTTTCTGTGGAAGTCGGGTCTAAGCTAACTTTTGCAAGTGGTTATGAAGCTATTGCTTGTTAACTAATACCAAATTAATATTTATAAGCCAATTTTTATCAGTCTGAATAAGAAATAAAAAATGAGAAGAATAAAAGAGTTAGTAAAGAATAACAAGGTTCTAGTCACCATTGACTCAATTACGAACATTAGCATGACCATCTTGATATTATTATCATTATTAATACAATATATAATTAAATAATAATTTGGCAAACCGATCCACGGATTGACTGACTGACGACTATGGGTGAACGGCCAGCTCTCTAACCTTCCCCAAGGTTGGCGCTACTACGCGAACAGAAAACATCCGCTCTACGTCATGTCCCGGTAAAAAACTCAAGGACTCTCCTCGGGATCTGGGTAAGGCCTTTTAGCTATCTCCTTCTTTTTCTTCTCTGCCATTATCTCCATGTCGATTGGAATGGGGCTTACGTACGTAGGAATGGGGTCATCAATTAAATGACTCGCAAAATATTCAAACAATATATCAATAACCTATGAGGATAAGATGGAATATAAAAAAATATGGCGGTGAAGGCTAGTACGTGATAAAAATAAACTTATCAGGAGCAACAAATTTGTAGCACATCAACTACAATGTTGTGTGGCATCTCGTTGCTGATTTCTTTTGAGGAACAACTTTATATTATAATTTCAGAAAATAATAAAATGAGATCAAGATATATCGGTAAAATATTCCTAAAAATTTTATTTATGTACAGTCGATCTAATAAATATTGTATATAGCTATTAATTATAATGAAGCCGTGTAGGTGAGTGTGTCAAGGTGTCAACTTAGCAACCTCAAGTCTGTTCGCGCCTAGGTTGGTTGATTTTTATTTTACGACGGCTCCACAGAATGAAAACTCGACCTTTCCCCTCTGACTAGAATAGGGTGATAAACTGTAGGATTACTCCACCGTATGCAAGAAATGGTCAGGAGGGCGGAAATAAAAAATAATAATAATAAAATAACTTAGTAATTCAATACTATGTCTATTGAACTAAGATTGAGTACTTAGCTACATTATTAAGAACAGAAACAAACTGAAATACACTTTACAAATAATAGTTTCATCTGTATGTTTAAATATTTAGGAGTGGTAGCTGAGTGAGAAAATCGCTGAACTTCTAAATCTTGAGCCCAGGTACGAGCCTGTGACAGAGCCGTGGATCAAATCTCAAGATTGAAGAACAATGTTCAATGTTCTCCGGAAAATAATATGAAGAACCTTATCTATAATCTTGAGAGCCCCTATATCTTTAAGTACCCAGGACTCCCCACTTAAAAATACAAAGCATAGGCCCAAGTTAAACACTTACCTATATGTACTATATATACAATTAAGTTACATTTGGATACATCGAAATTCAATGTGTTTTCTTTTTAGGAAAAAAGAGAGGATTTCAATTAGTTCAAAAGTCAGATAAGTAAGACTACCATGGAGGGCAGGAATGGAATGTTTCATGCCGTTTCTCCATCTCAGTTGAATATTCATATCTGAATTGTATAGGTTTTAGAGCAGTTCCTTCGTGTTTTTGTCCCGCTCCCGCATTTTTTATTTTTACTTAATTATATTATTTTATTTTATTTCTGACGGATTTTGACTATTATTAAGGGTTCTTACTCATCTGCTGTCCCTACAAATTCAGTTCAGAGGGTTGTAAATTTGATGCGAATTGAATTGGTGTTAGAGAATTTAATTGGAGGAGTTTCAACTTTTTCCCACACTTCCACCATTGCATCGTTTCTTTAGGTGGAACACAATAGAAAATTAATAATTAGAAAATTGTTTCTTTAATCTGAGAAAAATGTATCTACGTTAATAATCTCTATCACTGAAAATTGATCGGCAATTACTATATATGTTAATCACAAAAATTCGCGTTCCAAATTTTTTATAGACGCTTTTTTCTTCATTCGTCTACCATTTGAAATTACGAGCCATTAGTCGTAAACAGTAATTCTTTCGTAACTTTTGGTTATTATTTTATTGATAAGACCGCAAAACGTTTATTCATGTAGCTATAAATTCGCTCACAATAGGTAATTCCCAAAACTTCATATTACCTAATAATTTCAATGAACGAATTAACATTTTTCAAAAGAATATGTGTCATTCGTAACGCAACAGTTTTTTTGCAATCGTTCAGGTAAGTAAAATGTTGGTCGAGTTGTAATGTCTAGACAAGTACAAATGAGGTCGCGATTTCCACAGCCTCATAAATACCAAATCACCATTATTCCCAGCTATAATCGAATTTAATTAAAACAGGTGACTATCAGCTGTATATTTCATGCCAGGATTCAAATCAACCAAACTCATCAGTTATGAAAGAAGGAGATCCATAATAGCTAAACGATTCAGGATTAAACTGAACTTTATTGTCAATATTTCACTGTTATACCTGATCTATCAAGGTTCTGCACCAAAAGAGGTGCATACGCCTCAAGAATCTATCATAAAAATATCTACAATTACCAAAAGGCTTAGCGAACCTGAAGGATATACACAGATATAATGGGATTATAACATAATAATAAACTAATGGCATTGCGCTATTCTCACCGACGTTTCGGTGTATCACTCATATCAGAGTTAGTTGCTTTGTACGTATTCGTTACCAAGCTCAAAATCATTTCACATTTATTTCATTAGACGCTATCCCTTCAACTCAGCAATATTTACAAGGACTGGTTCGAGCCATTGGACGTTATTTTGTATTCTAAATTTGTCAGCTAATTATCCTTATTTGGCCCAAAAATTTTGCATAAATTAATGCTTTTAATTAATTAAACTTCCGTAAAACTTTTTGTAAAATAACTTCAACTTTTAAACTAAAATTTCTTTTATGAAAAGAATTATAAAAGCATACTAGAAAAATAGTAAAAAAAAAAATTAACGTAAATGGACTCGGCCCACAAAAAAAACTTTTTTTTTATTAAAAAAATGAAAACATTTTAATATTCGTCGTATTTTTACTCACTTTTAACATTTTTCTAACCAAAATGATGTAATCAAATGATAATTAATAACTGAAATCGACTAATTTTATTCACTTTTGAATTAAGGTTTTTATAACTTCATCTAAATAATTGAGACTCCTCCACTGCACGTATAAAAACTAATATTAGTTTTTAGATACTTTAAAAATAAATATTATCTCTTGACAGTTATTATACAACAAAAGGGTGGTCCTTCATTTTGTAAGAATAAAAGTTAACGTTATTTTTATACTAAAAAATAAATTGAATCAAACTACTTTAAAGAATTAGATATGTTAGATGACATTATTTCCAATATAATTCCATGACCTGTGTAGAGTATAATGATAATTTTTAAATCCCAAAAGTTGAGAAATTTGAAAGTTAAAAACTATTTATTTCAAGCTGCGAAAATTGTGATATAACATTATTCAAAGATTTTATTACAATCAAAATTGCTTGTGAACGTTATTGAGAGAAGTCAATTATAAATAAATAAATATTTAGAAGGGTAAATTTGTAAAAATGTAATATGTAAATATTGTACACATATGTAAACATGAATTTATTTTATTGTAGCTTAAATTCAATTTTCTTGGCCTCCTATATAAATTAATATTATTATTTTTTAGTATTTGATCAGTTAATTATTTTATACAGATTTATATTTTTATTAATACATATCATGATAGTATTTTCTTTTATTTATGTATTTATTCATTATTATTAATTTAAATTATTTTTTTTTAATGTAATGAGTTCTATTTTTTCATTTATTTATCTTTCTCTTTGCTCCTTTTTCTTTTTTTTTCTTTTTTTATTTTGTTTCACTATTTATGTAGATATTATATGAAAGAATTTTTGAACACTACATAGTGCTCTTAATTTGTGGTATATTGTATTACCTAATTCCCTTCAATAAAATTTAAAAAATAATAAGTTAAAATTGTGTGGAAATATTAGATTTCACTCTCCTTCAACAAGTTTTTACAGAAACTAATTTTCCCCGGATAGGAACTGTGCACGTAGTTTATATATGAGACTATGTTTTATTTTCCATATTTAAAAAAATACATTACCCTGGATAAGCACAAAATGGAAAACCATTAAAAAATATTACCTTATCTCTTTTTACAGCCTCTTCAATTCGTTATACAGCATATATGAAAACGCGTTGGTTACAACATTAACCGAGATGAGTACAAGGAATCTACTAGAAGACCGACCATAACCCAACGTAGCTAGGAAGTGGAGAGTAGACTCCGTGCAGTAGCTCTAGATTACAGTATGGCCTCTGAGCATGATAGTGACCATTAGGAGGTTGGTACACTCTAATATCCACTCCTCCGGTAGGTCCTTAATGTCCTGCAGGGCTCTCCGTTACGACCCTTTTATCTTCCTCCATTCGGGAAATAATACTTGGCTACCTTGGTTAGTTTTGAAAAGAGTTGTAATAAAGCCGAAAAACAGACGGTAGCATGTAATGCACACGACTAACTTTATTTACCTTGAAGTAGGAGTTTTAAATTATTAAAATTAAATTCTCACATTAGGTTGAAGTAGAGTTGCATAGATAAATAAGTCAAGCACGAAATGAAAAAACTACAAATTATTACACAATGGTTTATTATTTGTTTTATTATATCAGTGAAAAATAAAATCATTGATATAATAAAAACAAAAAGAATTAATCTAACATCAGGTGACCTTCAAATTCTGAAATCCAACGCCGAATAATGGTTGCAATAGGTACTTCTGCAATTATGGACTCCAGAGGCACCTTAGAAGCAGAGAGGTATCTAGGACTACCAGGGCGTGATTATATAAAATTCTTATCAGGCTTGTGGTAACTAACGGATGGGAATGCTGGATCCTTCCTAGAAGTCAGGAATGGATTCTTGCAAGGTTTGAACCCCAAATCCTCCGTTGAAACTATGGGTCGGTTTGTAATGATGCCAGTTTGGGGAATTAAATATTTATTTGAAGGATTTCGTAGCCGAGCCCATAATCGCAGCGTCTGACTGGCTATTATCGTGGCGAAGGATCGCCCTCTTTTTGATTAATGCTGGAAAAAGACGATTCCGCTACTATGACATCAATGCCTTGACAGTTCTTGTCTGCAGTGAGAGTGTATGATTCAGACCATAGATAATAGTGGTCAACAGAATGGCATTCAAGGTCTCCTTTGCCTTTCAACTAATTGTAGATAAAAATAAATTATAATAAATAAAATAAATATAATAAAAATATATAATAATAAGAAAAAATCTATAAGCATTATAAACAATACTATACTGAAATTAAAAATAATAATAATATCATTCATCCATAGTCCAGTAAATACAAGAGCCCGTTGGAGGGGGCAGCTACAGCGCAAATATCGATAAGGAAAAGGGGAAAAGAAATCGAAGGCAATTAATCATGACAAATTGACGGGTTCATTTGGATACAACCATCAATCAGAAGGACCCAGAGCTCTGAGAGCTATAGGCGGCTCTACGCAAATCCCAAACATCTAATACTGAACTAGGAGCATTTAACATCTTAGATTTTAATAAGTTGATAAGAGTAAAAGTGTCTCTTTTTCATGTAGCACGATATAGTGTCTGTAATATTCGAAGGCGGAAAAAAACATCATAAAGGCCCGTTAACACGATGAGTTTACAGACATTGCAGCTATTTTTGTAGCCATGGTCATGGTGTAGACTGTATAGTAGTGGTCACCATGACAGCATTTAAGCCGTGTCAGTATGTTGCAAGTATTATTGCGTGATAGTCGACAGGTCGCGGAAGTGAAGATCACGTAAATCGCCATATTTATACGCCTTAAAAATGAACTGTCGTATCTTATTAGATGTAATTGGACGAGACATTGTTCATATATTTTGGATTTTTTTGATTAATTCTGAACTTTAAATTGATTCTATTAAAAGTTTTTAACCTCAGCAACAGTGATATTCATTAAATAGTAACTGCAACTGACTCAACAGGTGCAGTTTACTTCTACTGTCATCGAACGAATAGGACACAGCCGCACTGTCATACCGTGTCACTTTCCCATTTTGCGATATAGTTCTTGGAAGGATCAAGTATTTATTTCGTGGGCTACAGAAATAAAAGTTGAATTCTCATTATTAATACAATATACAGGCAAAATCCAAACCAGCACCTCTGCAGTCATGAGCCTGAGTCATGCTTGACTCCCTCAGCTACAAATAGCACTTTTTAAAGGTTTCGACTAACTAGGTACAAATTTAATGATATTCAACTTATCTATAACAGAACTTCTAAACTCCTGACGTGAGGCCCAATTTTGTTCCCCATCAGCACTTATCACTCCTCTATAACAGACAAAAGTCATCAAATATGCATCTACAATTTTTCTCGAATCCAGAATTAAATTTATGGATTATTGTTTTGGAAAAAAAATTAGTATATAATAGTGTTCCCTCCTACTAATCACTTACATCACTTGTGTTTTGTCATTAATTTCGTATAAAAAGTAAGTGTCACTAATTTTAGGCACGTAAAACGTTAAAACGTAAAACGTTGAAAGTGAAACAAATTGTAACTAGAATCAAGCGTTGAATTTTTCTTTTTTTAGATAAAACTAGAAACATATGTAAAACCAATATTCCTGATTTTTTTCGGGTTTATGAGGCATCACAGCTTAAGCGATATATAATCCTATTATTCAATTATAACACCAATAACCGGAGTTAGAATCCGACTGTTACAGATAACTATTTTCTGTAACACTAGTAGCAGTGAGTCAACCCTGTGGTTTTTGAGCAATCCTGGGGTCCACCCAGTTTCATGAAGTGGGCACCCTTAATTGGTGAAAATCTGGCGATTGAGCGTGATCTTGAAAAAATTACCTCCTTGTATAAACGTTGTTCTATCAACGGTACTTTCTTACAAAGTACTGAACCCATAGGTCGTAGCGGTTCACACTGTTATTTAATTATATATTTTTATTTCTTAGCAGACAAAATTAACTTCCCCTTGGGTGTCCGCTATATAGAAGTTTTCTAAACTAATCTTCCCCCCATTAAGAAAGATATTCCCATTCCCTGTGTAACCGTTCCACAATTGAAAGGAGCGAATTGCTGTAAAACCTGTTACGAAAGGATGAGGTTAAAACCTTCGACCCAGTATAGCCATATCTGGGTCAGTGAAGGCATAGACCACCCACGTACCCTCTCGCTCGTTCCTCTTCATGAGGGGCCTGTGGTTCTGGGATCAATACCAACCTCTAGTGCTATTATTATGCGGGTCGGCCTCGTTGTAAGGGAAGTAGCTATTACACAGTTCGTTAGAGCTGTGTCATGACATCAATGTCCTTTTCCAACTTACATAACATCTCTCATGAAAGGATGCATGCAAGAGGACAAGAAAAATGCACAAAATTTCGATAGATGGTTTGCATAACATTAATATGGCAAGTTGTAAATAGTTACTTTAAACCTATGCAATATTTACCAATAACAAATACTCTCATTTAAAAGATTAAGTGATCTTTTTTCTTATCATTAGACCCCAGATACAAATCCTTAGTTAATCAGTCGCAGTCGAACAAGAAAGAAGCCTCTTAATACTAAGGCATTTTGGGGAAGGTATTAAAATCGATGAAGTATGATCTGCAATAATTCAAACTGAAGGTGGAGTGTTTGACCACCACAGAACGCGGCATTGGTTTGAAAAATTCAGCAGTGGAAATGTAACCATCAGTGGATTCTGATGAGGTTCTGCAACAAACCGAATGCAGGCACAAGTCCTCGCTTACTTGTGATGGTCGGAGGAGTGTTGATGTCTCCTTCATCATAGCATGAGAAAAATAAAGAAGAGCAGTAGACTGACCCCCATTGAACTTACACCGTAGCAATCCACAATTAGAATTCATTCATTAGACTACCATTTTTATATATAGCCCACATTCTTCAAGGTTAAAAAAAAATTAATAATTTTGCAAAGATTAAAATTGTAGTGCTTGCATTTTTTGACAGCTATTTAAGTGCAAGACAACAGTGGATCATATTGGGCTATATTTTAAATATTAATCTCGTATTAAAACCTATTAGGGAGCGCGGTGGCACAGTGGTAAGGCACTATGCTACTTATTCCAAGTATCCGGGTTCGAATTCCACTGAGGCAGATAATTATTTTCTGTTACACTGTAGCCCTGAGGGCTCAGGAGACCTCGTGGGGTCCACCCAGCCCCATGAAGTTAGTTCCCTTAATTGGGGAAATATCTGGCGGTTGAAGGTGATTTGAAAAAATTACCTGCTTGTATTACCGTTGCTCTAAAAAAAGTGCTTCCTTACAAAATAGCGAGTCCACATTATTATTATTATTATTATAATACCACATTACAGAAATAAAAATACAAACATTTGTTGATAAGCAGTCATTTTTTTGTATACATTCTACTAGCAACTCTTATTCATCTTAAATAAAATAAAATAATTTATTCAGTGTGTTTTAGCATAATTGAAGTTGCTTCTGAACACACGATGTTTTTGTTTAATATTATATTGTATTTTCCATAGTATCCTTACCTTATTCAGTGTTATGATAATTATTTTATTATGACCTTCAATATGGCATGGAACTGATGAAATATCTCTTAACTTAACTTTGTTTTCTGATTTTTTTTTTTTTATCTGATATTTTTACGTTAGCACTATGAATACAAATACCATCTAGTTTTCCTCAGACAAATTTAGTGAATAATCTAACAGCCTTGTAGTAATTTACTAATAAGCCTGTCGAATGTCGTAAGTTGATGTGAAACAAGTTACAGACACTAGTTAAGCCAGATGGATTGCATTAGCCCAATTAGAAAATGGGATCACGAGTCGGGTTTCAACAGTTTACACAAGAATGGTCAGCTCCGGTCTGATATTAACAATATTTCTGAAAACTGTATACATAGGTTTATATTTATTGATGTAGATATAAGATACGTTAATATTAATATTATAAAATATATGTTATATACAATAAATATTTTATGTACGCTCGAACGTGTATAATACATATTTTTTTTAAAAATTAATGACGAAATTTCAAGTAGAAATTGAACTATAATGACAGACAAAAAAGAAGGAGATATTGAAGGTAAGAAAAATAACTATTGAAAAAAGTAAAAAACTGAAAGAAAAGAAAATTTGGAGGTTTTTCAAAAATTTAATGTAAGAAAAAACTTTGTAATTGTTTTCAAAAATAGGCACCTGAAGATGGACGAACTGTTCGAAATTATTACACTGATGCAAAATTTACAAATAAAGAAATAAAAGTAAGAAGGCTAATGATTCCAGAAATACAAAAAAAATAAAATAAAAATGTTTAATAATGAATTTAAAAAAAAATAGCAAGAACAGAATTGATTTTGAATAATCAACCACTAAATAAACCGTAAAAAAATGGAAAGAGAACAAATCCATAAACTATTATATGCTTTTGTATATAAATAGGATTATGAATATTTTATAACGGTTAACACAAAATCTCCAATTATTTAACCAGCCATAATCATCAATAATATCTTTTAAAAAATACTATTTTCTTTTTCTTTTTTTATGCATTTCTTTCTTTTTTATACATTCTGATAATAGGCAAAATTGTCTTTTCGTACTTTTTGAGTTAATAATAAACGCAAAAATTAAATTTATAAGCGCCTTCCTTTTATTATGACTTGTTCTAGGAATTTTCGCTTTTATAGGATAATAGCAATGGAGAGGGATATTCAGAAAAGATAATTATACCAATTAAATTATCATTATAAACCTAAAATTTCGCCCCAATTTGCAGGACATAATCAGGGCTGAATCCTCGTAAATTTAGTACGAACTCATTCTATGGAATCACATTACGAGCGATTTTTTTTTAGGTTATTGGGAAAGGTAACATGATAAACAATCAATGCAATATTAGGATTTTATAATATAACGTCTAATGATAGGAGATCCATTCGACTCGACTTCAGTATAAGGTTGTATGTTAACATGGATAATTAGCCAATGTTATTTGTGTTAAAAAAGAATGTGGTTAGATCTACTGCTCTACGCAAAGTCCAGGAGCTTTGAAGATCTTAAACCCAGGATTTGCAATAAATCGAAAAACACTTGAACGTGAGAATTTTGACTTTGAAAAATCGTCCTCGTTTTATTCATCAATTATATGACTGACTGTTTCGAATTCTATGGCACTACCGTATCCAAAATATAAATTACTAAAAAAGACAAATTATAGACCATTTATAATGCTATCTTATAAAACTAGTAAAAAACATTAGACTATTGAAGAAACGAAGGACATGGCAACAAGCAACAATCGTTGATAAGGAGTGGGGCTATAAGAGATCTTTTAAGATTTGACCGCCCTTGAATCCTAGCTCTTATCAATATCTCGTTCTCTCAGCTGATAAGAGAAATGTAGTATTTTTAAAACTGTAAACATGATAATAACCCACTTAGAGGCGTCAGTACCTTATGTACTCTTCCTCGAGGTTTTAAATTGTTTCTTTTTTTAAATATTGCTTAATACATATTTTGTTGTAAAATGCTAATTTTTTATTTGTTTATGATATATCATAATTATCATATTTTAATTTTATTTATTTATTTTCTATCAAACATTTGTTAAGTGGTGTTCAACATTTTAATTCAACATTATTTGCAAAATTATGTAAGAATTTTAAATATTATTAATATATTTACAATTTTTTAAATTTATGTAATTGTTAAAGGAGATAAAATATTTTGGGGAAAAATAAAGAATAATATTTAAAAAGATCCAGGACTGTTCTTTGATAAATTTACAACCGCCTTTTGTTTGAATTATGATTTTAAAAAACTATTCCAAGTGTCCTAAGATAATCAAAAACCAATTTTTATCTCAAAATCCTCAATTCTTCTTCCTTTGTCACAAATAAAATCATACATAATGGCCTTCTATATGTAACCGATCTAGACCGAACGAGATATCAATCCTTCCATTATAAACCCCCTCAACACCCATACCCACTACTTTCTAACCTTGCTTCCTCTTCCATTCCTAACGATTCTCCGAGGAGCCAGAAAAGAAGATGGCCACGAGATCTGCTAATGTAATAACGTCATCAAACTACTATGGGTAATTTCTCTTCACGCCTGTATCACTCCATTATAAGCAAAAATCAAATTTACTGGATGTATGTATATAAATGTACAGTTGTAAAGTCCAATAAAGATATGGAAAAAAAATTATCTCGTAGTAAAAATATTTTCTGTAGTTTGAAAAGTATCAAATCTTTTCATCATCTTACAACGTCTAAAAATTGATCAATAGGACGTTCTTTTGTATTAACTATTACAACTTACATGTCAATTATAATTAAAATTATATATAATTTTGTACAATTAAAAAAAAAAGTTCTTAACCATTATACATACAAGAAATAGGTCATTAGTGGAAGATTTTAAGAAAAACCTTAACAGCTTCAAACAGCAGTTATTAAATGACCATCAACGTTTCACCTATCATATATACGGCGCATCTCACTTCAATAGTACACACCAATACATATCATCATGACATTGTTCCAAGGCCATTCCTATAGTAATTTTTGGAGAATTACTTGGAAAAATTTGAATGAATTGGAGAAATTTGCCCATTATTTATTCATTTATTTTTATGTTATTTTATTTATTTATTTTTTTTTTTTTGTATGCTGATTATGAATTTTACTTTTCCGAATTCCAATGTGTTTCTAAAAATATTTTAGAAAATTAATACGTTTTCGGGTTTTCTCCGATAAAATGATAATCTTGCATTTTTTTAGCAACATTAACAAATAATAAATTAAGAATGAATAAATTCTCAATATTTTCTATTCCATGGTGTTTCTAATTCATGGCATCCTTAAGGAACAATCGCTCGTATACATACAATACCCGAAGAGAAGCCATTTATTTCATCCCAATTTTAAAATTAATTAAATGAAAGCTATGTATAATTACTAGTCAAAATTGATGAGTTTGCAAAGTATAGTTAGGAGGAATAAATGGCCGCAGTTTCAAAACGTTAAAAATAATAATTTTTCATTCCGAGTTCCATATCGTTAAAACTACCATTTACAATACGAGAAAACCTAATAGAGCATCATATACAGAAGAGTAAATTTATTAAACCATGAGCCCTTAACAGAGTTATAACATTAGTTCCTCAGATAAATTTTTATAATATCAATATTTCATAATAAAGTGTACTGAAAAATCATTAGTTAGTGAATTATAGGGTCTAAAATATAAAACATTTCTATGGATTAAATAGTAATGTTAAAATCTTATACTTTTATGGTATATCAAAATTGATATTTATGTATTAATATTGTCTGGAACAATTGACCATTTAGTTTTGTTATTATTAGCCTCAAAATATTAAAATTATAATAATAATTATATTAACAATATTATAAATATTTGTTTATAGTGAAGACAAAGAAGCTAGAGCTGAAAAAAAGACATGATGATTATTTCAACTCCCACTGTTAGAGTTCCGTTTTGTTGTGAAGTCCCTTCAGCTGTGAAGCCTTCTAGAATGTAACGGTATTTCGTTAATTTCCGCTTCGCACTAAGGGTTATGAAGAAATATAACTTGAGGTAACAGTAAGAGTATTTCAGATTAATGATAAATAATTAATACAAAAAGGCACCATTAAGAAGTATTTTAAAACAGTTATCAGCATTAGATATTAATCAATTAGTAGACAATAATTTTAAAATGTTTAGTGTGGTACGCGCATAACACAACTTTCAATTACTAACCTTATTACGTATCCAAGTTGAAGATGAGTGAGTTAATAGAGTTAAAGTTAACGCTATTTTTGTTATTTTCGAATACAAAACAAAAAAAACCGAACTTTTAAGAATAGAAAAGACGAAATTTATGAGCAACTTAATTAACATAATATGAGCTAATCATTAATTTTCAGTTTTCAGTTGCTATAAAAGTTCATATATTAAATTTTATCAAGTGGGGAACAAATATAAATCTTGTTCCTACCAACAATATAAAAGTTACAGTACAAAATACAAAAGATTAAGTCATGCAATCGGGACAAATCGTGCGGTCTCGGCATTTACCGGTAGAATCGGATTAATCTATTTTCATATTTTTTCTTCTTTAGATATTCATAAAATTGTTTTATATTCTATTTATACATTTTATACTATTGCTAACGATAATAAATACTTATTTTTACAAATATAAAACTATTAAACGAAATTGAAAGGTTATTTAGAGGAAGATTTATTGAAAATTCGGCATTTAAGCCATGTTAGTCTATTTCCATGAGGATAAAACCTATCTGATATTAAAGACCACTAATTTCACATTTATTCGCTGAGTTAAATCAAAATAGTTCGATCCATTTTAGGGTAAATCGAAAGAAATGTGAAAAATCGATTTTCCCTCTTCCAGTGGGTTGTTGTTTTTAGCGAAAACCCTTTCTTCTTCTTTCCCAGCATATTTTCCATGATAGCGGTATTTTCCCTAACATACATAGGTAAGTGAAATTGCAAAAATTAAACAAATAAAAAGGAACATTCAGATAATATAATAAAACGTATTGGAATGGGTTGGAATATAATAAATGTAACCAATATTATTTTTGTGAGATTCTAAAATAAAAACAATAATTCCAATTAAGACCTTTAATGATTTTCGTTTTTGAATACAGTTGAACATCGCTTAACCGGCTCTCTGTATAAATCGGTGGTAATTAAAAAATAAATAAAGAGCGGGAAAAACGGTAACAACTGTATGTTTGGTAAAAAAAAAAAAAAATAAAAACTTAAATATTTTCACTTTAATTAAATTAGCATTTGAAAGAAAAAGTGGTGCAGGTCCGTTCATGCCAAAACAAATTTCTAGTATTATATTTAAATAATTAATAAATCTATTTGATTTCCAAAATATTTAAATATATGGCTATCATTTTTTTTTTATATATTTTATTTTATACCAGATCGGCCTGGTGGGCCTTCCAGGGTTGATATAACCGTTATATTATATATATTTTTTTAACAGTTGATTATGGTGGGGGGTATAGTCTCGTACAAAAGACACCCCTACCTATATTAAAGAATTAATATGTTATTATTAAAAGAAAAAAAAATAATACAATAAATAAGAATAGATAAGAATAATGCTTCTTAATAAAAGATGTAAGTAAAATTAATAACAAAAAATAATGATATTGATACTAATATTTTAAATACTTTTACTAATTGTTTAAATAAAACAAACAATTGCCCTCTAATAGTAAAAAGAAACAAGTTAATTTGAAAAATGGGACGAGAGAAGAAAAGAGAAAACAAAAATGAATAAATAAAATAAGTAATAAGTAAAATAGAGGTAGTGTGACTATGAATTAATTTTATATTTAATAAAATTTATAACACAATGTGGCTATCATTGTGAGTGAGTAGTTTTAACAGAAAAAACTTATTTCTCAGAAAATCTTTAGAGAACAACCCTTATAGTTTCGAATACCTCAAAAATCTGGATTTTTACTGTTTTTGCTCTTGATGTAATGTACCTAAAGAATTTCTCAAGGTTATTTAAAATTGATGATGTAAATTTAACTTTACCAAATGTGTCCATACCCCAATACTGCAATAACAATATGACAATTATCCATATATTTCAGAAACATCCTTATTTTAATTAATATCTCAAAATGTATTCCCAAACTATTCAAACACCAACAACTAACCAGATATATAAAAAACCCTAAAAGATGATTATAAAATCATTATTTAGATTATTAATGTTAAAAAAATTTACTACGGCAAATATTACATCCAATAAACAAAATAAAAATAAAAAACAATAAAATGAATATAACGTGAATAAAACTTGACTAGCGAAGTTTTATACCATTAGACAATAATGAACGAACGAACCTATTTATCATTTATAGTATGATATTTCAAATTTCATGCAGTATACCAGTTAAATTAATTTTGGAGTTTGGATTAATCAGCTCTTCGACATACCAGTGATGTCTCAGTCCCATATAACGCGTTGATATATTGTAATTAAAAAAATAAAAACCTGACAATTATGATGGTGATTAAAATCTAAAATCGTTGATTCAGACCCCAACGAAGCCTAGAAAATTCTTTAAAACTTGAGCTGAAAATACAGAAATTGGAAATTAATTTTTCACAAATAACTAACTTGGATCATGAAACAAGACTGAATAGACAGGAAACCCCTTGTCAATTCCGATTATTCACAAGACAAATGGTCTAAACTTCCAATTAATTACAAAAGACTAATTCACATGAATATAATAAGGTTCGGGCATACAGAGTTGGCCTTTGGGGCTTTACTAAACCATCAAATTTTTATATTATCCAATCCTTAAAATCCAAAATCCTCAATCCTCCTTATCGTATAATAAACAAAATCATCCATAATGACTTCAATGTACAATATGTTTCGTGTCTTCACCAAGACAGATATTAATCCATCCGTGATAAACTCCCAAACCACCCAAATCCACTTGTTTCTAACCTTGCTTCTCTTCGATTCTAATAATCCTCCTATGCATCTTAAAAAAAAGATGGCATTTCGACCTTCTAAAGTAAAAATATTGAATATTACTGAAATGCAACCAGTGGGTAATGTCTTTACAAATCTTTTATGTCATTGAAATAGAACTCACACCACATTTATTAGATATATATTTATTAAATTACAGTTGTAATATTCAATAAACAAATACATATTTAAATATATATTCAAACAAAAATCAATGTATATTATGTTCGATGCTTTAATCAAACATTACATCTACATTGCATCACAGGACAGCCTATCTATTTTGCAGATAAAGGCACTCATATGGCAGGTCATGGTTTAATAATTTACAATCTAGATAAGGATGTTTTTTGCCAGTTTTTATTTTTTTTCTTCTTTCTTCTTTTATGTATCATTTTTAATACAAACTTCCAAGCTATAGAATGATGATGAACCACATGATTTAACAAGGTTCTTTGGATTTTAATTTTCAGAAGTACACAATAGTTAATAAATTTCAATCACAAAGGTTTTTAGAACTTCATAAAATCAAGTTCGACATCTTAAGAATATGACTAACTAATTATTTAAATATTACATAATATATATTTTGTTTTATATTGTAACAAAGAAGAAAATACTAAGGAGATGAATTTCTGTTTTTGGAAAAAAAAAATATAATAACAGCTAAATAATATTAAAAAAAGACATAAGGTTTTAAAAGGAACCTGTGTTTATTGTGTAATTTTTTCTCATTTATTCATTTTATGTAATTTAATTTCATCTACACTGTTTTATAAATTTTAATTATTTATAACTATAAAGACTGTAATTCATGCATTAAAAAGTGGATGGGTTACCACCACTACGATTGATCACGAATACATTACACATTTTCAACGCTCCAACTCGATTTTGAGGTTCTGTACAGGTACTTGGAGGCCTTGAACTATAACTGTGAAACTGGTAGGGATGAGATAAAAAAAAAATTATCCCCCTAAAAGGCAATCCTCTAAAAACAAATTAAACTTAATTTAGAGTAAATTGATAGTAAATACTTTAAAAACAGTAAAATAGAATATGAGGGTGGGAGAAAAAAATTAAGAACCCACAAAAGACACTTCTCTAACACTAACTCGATTTTCATTCAAATTTTAACCCTCAAACTCAATTTTGAGGGGCTGTTGAATTACGCAAAACCTTTAAGCCCGCGAAAAAACATTTAAGCATAAGGATAGTTTGATCATTTAAATATGATTTTTTAAATTAGAATAGTGTTGGTTTTGTGTATGTTAGAACATATATGATAAAAATTTTGATAGATTGCTTCCATTAAAACAAGGTATTACGTTTTAATTATAAATACATATCGATATTATGAATTACACAATGAAGGTTTCTGGATTTAGGTGAGTGTACAGAGCTTTAAACCTGTTTGGCTTTTTCCCTTACAATGATCCATTGTTTAGTTATATGCAATAGGCGTATTGGGGATATAACTTTTGCCATATATAATTAGTTTGAATATAAAAATTCATCTTTATCGCCTCTTAAACTAAGGGATAAACAGCACCTTAAGGTTGTCGAAAATAAAGTATTAGGTACAATATTCGGACCGAAAAAGGAGGAACTAAAGGGAATATTTAGAAGGTCTGAATTAACCGGAACTGCACACAGTAAATATAATTCAGTTTATAGCATTAGGGCGTGTAATGTTGTAGGGCTTAGTAACGAGCGGATTCCTAAATTAGATAATAATATATTATTATTATAAATAAATTGAGCATTCAATATTAATGCTTGACGATTGTTTTATTTACTTATTAATATTACAAATAAGAAACCATCATTATGAATTAAAAATTAATTGAACAGAGATAATAGACGTATCCCTGATTCATTGTTGATAAGGAGCAGACAGGAGACATCGAAAGTCAACAAAAGAGACAATCAACAAAAGTCAACTTAGAGGGAGCTGAGGAATCAATAGTACTCCAATGAGCTTCTCTAAGGATTCCAGTCTACGCAGTACTTGGGAGCGCTTGGGGAGAACTCATCGATAACTACCATTCTTCTCTTCTGTCCAGTCACAGAAATAATAATAAATTCGCGAAGACGAAATATATTTTCAGGAGGAATATTAGCAAAGACTAAAGACTCAATAGACTGTTATTACAGCACATTCTTTGGCGAACAGCCACTGCTTTCATTGCATGCCAAGACAAGTTAGCTTTTGCATAAGGCCCGTAGTAACCGTGGGACTCTATTTCAACATTCTCTGTAGTAAGGATGATCCTCGAATGGAAATAATCAGCATATACTTGTTAAAATTTTATTTTAACTTAGTAAAATAAATAATACATTAAGCCAAAATACGAGTGAAAATCTCTTAATTAATTTATTTTAATGATTGCTAATAAATAAATCTTTTTTATATATGCAGGCTATTTTATAAAAAATCTCGATTAAATACAGACAATTAATAGAAGACATGAGTGTTCGAAGGTGTTCTGTTACAAATATATGAAACTACAAGAAATTGTATTTAATGGTTTTTCGTCGAAACTCGATTTTGAACTTATTACCACAATACGGTATACCACGGTATGGTACAAGCATGTAGAGAAACTACCCATTGGTAGCACTCCAAAAACATTTTTACAACATAAGGTCTCGAGGCCATCTTCTTTTAAGATGCCTCGTAGGATTGTCCGGAATAAAAGAGGAAGAAAGATTAGAAACTAATAGGTTTGAGTGGTAAGGGAGTTTATAATGGAAGGATTGATATATGGTTCGGGCTAGATCGGTACAAATGGAACATTAAGGTCTTTGTGGTTGATTTTATTTGTGACATAATAGGATTTTATTTGTGATAAGTAGGAAGCATTTAGGATTTTACGAAGGATTTTGGATTGTAAGGATTGGATACGAGAGAAATTCGAAGGTTTAGTGGAGCCCCAAAGCTCAACGCCGTATGTCCAAATAGGCCTCATAATTGTCATGTAAATCAGTCTTTTGTAATGAATTGGAAGTTTGGACCGTTTGTCTAGTAAGTGCTGTAATAGTCGAAATCGAAGTGCAGCTTCCTGTCTTTGCAGTCTTGTGTGAGAATTCCTGGGTAGTCGTTTGTCAAGATGTAGTCCAAGGTAGCGCCTAAAATGTCAAAAAGAAACTTTATTCACTACCACTCATGTTTTCAATTATCTCCATAAAAACATACATTATAAACAATAGAAATCTTAGATTTAAATAGGAAATCCAGCAGGGAAAAAAGCAATACAAGTCTTATTGTGAGCTAAGTTGACAAAAGTAAAATATGTTTGAAAAAGTAATATTTTCACATAGCATCTTTTTAGCATGAAAACCAATAATTATACTCGTATAATGCCATTTAAATTTTATTTTAATTAAATTAACTTCTTAATTTATATATTTTATCAGTGATTTTTAACAATTAATCTTTTATAAACCATTAAATTATATATTGTAGATATAAAAGCCTCTATTAAAAAAAAATAAGCTTGGAATAAGCAGTATTTTAAATAAATTATTACAAATACTGCCAAGATTTATATATTTAAATATAGTTTTTTAAATTGTAAAAAATTTGGTTCGATGATTCAAAAGATAAACCGAAATAATCGCATTTTTTGGCAGGATTTTAGATGCTGAATTTAGATCAATTTCACTAAGCTAATAAAAAACAAAATGATTTGATATGATTAAGTTCGTTCTTATAGAAACTGAACGATGTTTAATATTTCTATTACAATTTGCATTTAGTTTTTATGCAATTTAGGAACATTGTCAGGGTTTCGGTAAAAAAAAAATCATTAACTATTTATTTTCCGACGTCACGTCCCATTTGTAGAGCTTTATCAGGCCTCTTCAAATTGATAGCTTTAGAAACTTCAAAAGTATTCGTTAAACTTGAATTTTTTTGTTCTTTTTTGACCGCAATCCTGACCATCTTCTTCATAATTTGAAATTATACGGTCAATTATTTATAAATATATATTCAATTGTTACTCAATAACACAAAAAATATGCCCCTGAGAGAATAGTCTCATTATTTTTAGAAGTAGGAGTAATAAATTCTTAAAAACATAAAATGAAGATACAAAAATTCATAGTAGTATATTATATTGTAAAATGTATAATTAATATATGGTATTTTTAAAAGTCTCTAACATGGTGAGAATGGTTTTCTGTTTCAAATTTCACATAATTATACTTTTGTTTTCCTTCCTCCGGAAAACTTACGACTACGCACAAACGTACTAAACAGTTATTATCTCCTGTTGATGGCGTTCCATATCGCACAGTTTTACAGTCACGTAAATTTCCAATTAGTGTCATAACTAATTTCCGAATAACGCTTATATGAGACATTGGTTGGTATTCTGTTATTGTATTTACAATCAGCATTATAAGGAATATAAGAATTTAAAGGGGATGCTTTAATTCTACAGAAAAAAAAAATTCCGACACCATTTCATCGATTTGCGTAAAAAAAAGTTTTTATTCAATTTATAGAAATAAAACTTAACCATTATTCGTTCAAAGATGCGAATATTGATGAAATTATGAATATGGACAATTACATCATACCCAAAGAATTTGAAGTAAATTTATCTTTATTTCAGCCGATAAGATTTTTTTTTGAGCCGAGCTGGCTCTCTTAAAATGGATGAAACAAAAAATATCAATTACTGAAATTTCAATGAAAATAAAATAAAAACTGAGGGAGTTGGACATATTGTAGTTTAATAAAATAAAAAAAATAAATTAAATCGCGTTTACACAAGTTATTTATTTCATATACTTCAAATTAAAACCTTATTAAAATTTAATAACAGACAACTGGTCAATTTTTTTAATCGTTTGTACAAATCATTTATCTGTAGTAAATAAACCAGGTTGGGATTATATGTTTATTTAACTTTTTCATTTTTTGGTTCTTTCATCTTTCATTCTCAAGAGAATCTATTGAAACTTAACATTCTCTTATGAGCTGAAATAAATTTAATTCAGAATAATCATGTAAGATCGATGAATAACAAATTTAATTTTATTCTTACTTTTAGGGGAAAATTGTCACAAATAACTTCAAAAATAATGGTCTTAGACAGCTCATTTTTAATATAAATAGTCTAAAAAAATAAAATCTGGCAGGATTATAGTTTGATTTAATTAAAAACAACAGTAAAAAGTGCAAAGGTTTTGTTCGAAATCTGAAATATTGTTATACCCTCTAAAAAAGCAAGAGAGAAAAACTTTATTCAAAAACAACAAAGATGTGCCCAACTTCATTAGGTTGTTTAAGTTTTTTTATGTTTTTATTCTTTTGTTTTTCTTCTTTCTATACTTTTTTTTTGTTAATCTCTTTTTTTCTATTCTTTTTTGTCATATTTTCTCATTCAACCCAATGTAACTTTCCGCTTTTTTAAAATTATTTTTATTTTTTTTTTATTTAAAATTATTTTATTTTAAAATAAAAATTATTTCCCTCCTTTAACATAAATAAAACACAGCTAAAATACAAAATACAACTAATATTCATTTTAAATAAATAGGAATATAAATATGCCATAATAAATAATAGAGATAATTGATAATAGTGTATATTTATAAAAAAACAAATGAAGACATTGGTTTTTATTCGATGTATGGAAAGAAAACTACAAAAAGAACTGTCAAAATATATGTAAATTAATGATAAAAATTTTCCACTGTCCGCTTAGGCGCCTTCGGAGGAAACTTGAGTGTTTCTTATAGACCCGTTTTAGTTTACATTTTGTTTTCGTTTTTTTTCCTAAAAGACACATTACACCCAACACTCAAAACGTTAGCCCCATTACCAGTTTTCCAAATTTGGTGTTGAGATGTTTTTTTCATCGAAAATGTATTCCTACACCGTGGGAAAGGCCTCGTCTAGGAAACGACTTTATAAAAAAATAGACCTGACATAAATAAAAATGTTTATGGCATTGAAATAATTGGAAATTAAAAAGGAATTATTAATTAACTTACGATCAAAGGTCAATCAAAGCGTAATAAAAGATAACCTGAAGATTTCATAGCAGGTCGCATATTACCTGTAAACATATAATTTTATTATTATTTAAAATATAATTTATATATTTACTACATATAATGTTAATATTGATCACTTATCGCTATATATATTGCAATCTTATCCTGACTAATTTTTGAGTTCTATAGAAGATGGAGGATTTAAGACATTTATAAATTCCTGTAAATTGAAATTTGGGTATAGAAATTGCCCATGTCTACAGGCCTGAAATGAATAATGTCCTTTGATAAATTGTTAGTTTTGGCTGACAGTTTGGTTTGAAACTAAAAAACCAAGTGTGTGGCCTTGGGAGAGGTCTGGAAATTTTATTCAAGGAAAACCGGAACATTTTCGTCAATTTTTTATTCCATGCTTTATATCTTGAAAACTACCAATCGCACATATGTTGAGTCTTAAAGTAGGTTTACGTAGGTAAATTTGAGTATACTTTCTTTTAAAAAATGAGCTTTCATTGAGTTTTGTAATTCCTAAGAAAATCCATTGTAAACTACTTAAAACCGAATTTGACAAACTTTATTTTTAGAACTAACAGATCTCTGCTTGTACAATATCAGTGGGCTGACATAATCCAACTCTTCTTCAAAGCAAAAGTGAAGCCGAAAACCCACATCCACGAAACAAAGGCTTACGTCGAGGTTAATAAGAATACTTCCAAGAGTTGTATACTTAAATATACTTTTTCAAATTGTGACTATGGTGATAAAGAATGACCAATAGAAAATGCTGAAACGTTACAGATGTGTGGAGTGTATAAACTAAAACTGTAATAAGTTTTAATTAGTTTATAGTTTTATACTTTAAAAAAATATAAGTAATATAAGATCGGACAATATTAATTGATAAATAAAGATTAATTTAAATTAGCAAATAAAATGCAAAATGAGCATATAAGACAATGTTCATTATTGTAGAAACTATTATGATAATTCATATTTTAATCAAAAAAATTAAAGGAAAGGAAAGCTTACGTTGAGTTTAATAGGAATTCCCTCATTGTTCTCTAAACTGAAATAGAAAGAGGTTAGTGATTGGCTGGTACTTTTCTCCTACTCTTCAGCCACGCCCATCAAAGCCACTTAAGAACTGCCTTTTTGGCTTCACTTTTTCTGCCAGCTAACTCCCTCCGAATTCCAATAGATGAGATAACCAACTTTTTTCAAGATGATTCATTTTAATATATTGCTGCCTCGCTTGAATAGTGGCAGATCCCAAGAAAAATTGAAAAAGTGATTACGAAGATGTAATCGTAGAATCGTTAGGTTTGGGTTTCTTCCTACAGACTGTCCCAAAGGTAGTAAGGTGAAAACGTAAGAATGTTTTATGGAATACATAAAACGACATTTTTTCTGTTAGATGGGCCACTATACAAGTACAGCAGAGGTATGCTAGATCAAAATCTTGGAAAGCGTGCATTTCGAATTTCATTCTGTAGGCATGGTTATTTTATTTGCCCAAAACTTAATATGAAATAAAACGTTTTTTGTCACAAAAAGACAACTAGACTAAACTAAGAAGAAAAACCAAGATATTATCCAATGTCTCATTCAGTTTCATAATAAAGTAAAAACTAATAATACTATTGCTTATTTAGTACAATTGGACTCTAATAATATTGGTATTAGTAATCACTATCATAAAACATATTAGTGCTTGTACTTTCTTGTTTTTATACTTTTATTTAAGGACTAATACTATTTGGGATTCATTATAAAACAGGTCCCTGCTATTACAGTTAATTCGTCTAATTGGAAGGTGTATAGACGTTATCTAGAAGCGGTACTCCGCCTACAGCTGACACGGACATAAACAGTACGGCGCTGATAAGTTCCGCAGAACTGATAAGATGGTATCGGGATGGTAATGAATGATGATGTTCCCGGAGCAATCCATCAGTGTTCCATTCGAAAGAAGAGATAACTACCAGTTTCCGCCATGGCCATGACCTCTACCAACATCCCTTCTGGTTCCATTGTTCCATTCCATCCAGATGAGCACAATGGATTGTGGTTTTACAAGTCTATCATTCAGAAGGTCGTGATTGGACTTTTAAAATACGTCAATGGCGCGCAGTAATATGCGTTTGCAGCGGCTCATCCCATTCCTAATTTTACCTACGCATGGAGTTGTGGTGATGGTGGAATCTACTTTACTGTTTTAGTATTCATTATTATCTCTAACGAAATATCAATCGATTTAGGCATCATTTTAGAGGTTATCTATATTATCCTATGAATTTAATGGGCAACTCGACTTGTATTCAATGGTCAAAAGATTGACGTATTACATATGTTTAAGTACATAATAAATACAAAAAACCAACATTCGCTTCCTTTAAAGTAGCTAAAACAATTTTTTTTTTTTTAAAAAAATAAATTCAGATTCATTTTCAATGTATTTTGAAATCCTTATGTCGCAATTTTCATAAATAGGCCTAAATCAGGAAGGAACATAATTTACAAAGATGACCCAAGTTCTGACCTATGCAGACAACGTCATTTCTTCAGAGCATTAGGATCGCTTTCGAAGTGATAGATGTCGAAGCAAAAAAGACGAGCCTGTAAATTAATGAGGAAAAAACGAGGTTTATGGATCAGAGGTAGAGTTGCTTTGTAATGAGCCCCTACAATTTAGAAGAGTTAAGAGTTTTCTTACCTTGGCTTTATCATCAATGAGAACCAGAACGAAGAAGAAGTTAAAAGCAGAATCGCAGCTGACAATAGAGCCTATTTCTCCATTTTAAGACTAATCAAAAGCAAACTTGTTAGCAGTACCACAAAGTTTATGCTGTACAAAACGTTGATAAAGCCAGTCGTCACATACGGTGGAGAAACCTGGGCTCTACGTAATAAAAGCATTTACCTGCTAGGGAGGTTTGAAAGGGTAATTCTGAGGTGGATCTCAGGGCCCGTATGCGAGAATGGTAATTGGCGAAGAAGGAAAAATGGTGAACTGCTTGGGCATTACAAGGAATGTAGCATCTCCCCGTACATAAGCATACAGAGCCTTAAATGGCTTGGCCACGAGATGAGAATGAGCGAGAAAGAGAGGCTCATAAATTGCGACGTAGTAGGCCGAAGGACCGATGGAGGGATGCTGCGTCAGGATCTGTGACAACTGAGGATCCCTGTTACCCTTACAGAAGATAGAGAGAGATGGTTGGCGGATGTTGACCAGGCCAATGCCAGCTTTATGCACCTGTTGTCCCAATAAAAGATGAAGAAGATAAAGGAATTTTCATATAAATAAAAAATTAAAAATTTATAATTTATTTAAAAATCAAGTATAATCTTTTTTGACAAAAAATGTTTCCATGTGTTGTAACCTCCCTTTTTGATTTTTTTTTTTAACCTTCAAAGTTAATTTACAAACTAGTACAATATATAAAGACTTAATACTAAAATACATCCCCCTTTTGCGTAAAATTAGAATCTAATCTACAGTAATTAACGTTTTCGTGTGATTTTACTATCCAAACATTATTGGGGGTACAATTTTATAAGACAATTTAAAAATTCGTTTTCGATCTACAACTGATTGATTCAATTCACTGCCTGATCAAGTCAATTATTACATGACGATTCAATTAAAAATACTTTTACAAATCAATTAAAAAATTCATTATTATTTGTATCTAAATTATTTTATATATTTATTTTAACTTTTAGATTAATATACTTATTTATTCTATTTTAATTTTCGTGTGCATGTGTTACAGTGTTTTTTTATTTATTTATTTATTTAAAATATTAATCGATAGTAAATGGGGATGACATGTTGGGTTTTTGTATTTATATAAATATATATTTTTTACTCTTTTTGAAATGGTAATATAATTTTTAACACTTTTAACCTAAATTAACTGTTGTGTATGATAGGAAAACAAAAGAGTGAAAATTTGGTAGAACTGAAATAATGGAAAAATTAAACAAATTTAAAGAACGATAAAAAGCAAGAAAAAAAATTAAGATGTGTAAGGGAAGAAATAATAAATAATAAAAAAGGAAAAACAAATGATTTTTATAATGTTAGTACATAATGCAGATATTTTCATAATGCAACAAAAACAAAAAAATATACTGTGTTTATTATTTATATTAATATAATTATAAAAAATGTGCTTCATTAGTTATAAGTATGCTGTGTAGATGAAGTTCAATAGTGTTTTCACAGTAAAAAAATAAAAATAAAATAAAAGCTATTATTATAGATGTTTTCTCTAAACTCCTTTATTAACATTTTTTTGTCATTATTTTTTAAAATCATAATTAAATGTTTAATTATACTACGTGTCGTACCAGTAAAGGTATTTATGCCACTAGGCAGGTTTGGATTTTTGTAGATCGCATTTATAACTTTATATTATTAAGATTTTATTAAGAATCGAAATCTGGGTATCTTCAGATGATGACCCAAAAAACATTTTCTATGTAGAAATTCTATCTCATATCCTTGTAAAAATAATAAATACAAATTATTTACTAAATAGGAAATATCTAAGGCTTCTAAAACTCCATCTCCGATTAAACGGGACTTGTGTTATCAGTGATAGTAGAGACTGATATTGATACAGTTTCGTCAACTTACGAGCAAACAGTGTAGACAGATAAGACAACAGAAAGTTTTAAAATAACTGGGACAGACTGTGTGCCATCCGCATCGGCGCTTGTCGACAATATTGACTCAGGGTATTCGCCTTCATTTGTTTATCTAACGCTCAGCACTCACTACTTCTGCAACTCCCCATAATTAGCACCGAGATGAAAACATCGCTATTGCTCAACTGCATAAACTTCCTAAAACAGCAATAAAATTGTTGTTGAGCATAGTTGCGGTTCATAAATAGAGGCAATGTGGGCTCATATGAATAAAATTTATGATGAATCATTTCTCACCTCTCTGTTCATGCACTTAGTTAAGTGAAATGTTGAATGAAGAAAGAGAGAATAGGTCTTCTTAAATTTTAATTTTAATTAAATAAAAAATTCAAAACAATCCTAACAATATCCTCACCACGTATGCCGATGACACATGTGTGCTTGCTGTTAATAATAACCCATTAATTGTATCCCAAAATCTCCAATCCCACACCACAGCCCTCGAATATTGGTGTCGTAATCAGAGGATTAAGACAAATTCCAACAAATCCCATCAAATCACCTTTACCCTTCGTCGTAAACCTACTGACTGCCCTACAGTTTCATTTAATGATGTTACTCTTACCCATGTCGAACAGATCCGCTACCTTGGACTACATTTGGACAAGCGATTAACCTGGAATCCTCACACTAGACTGAAAAGACAGCAAACTGCACGTCGATTTCGACTATTACAGCACTCACTAGACAAACGGTCTAAACTTCCAACACATTACAAAAGACTGATCTACATGACTGTAATAAGGCCAATCTGGACTTATGGAGTTGAGCTTTGGGGCTCCACTAAACCTTCAATCCTTATAATCCAAAATCCTTCGTAAAATCCTCAATGCTCCTTACTTTGTCACAAATAAAATCATACATAAAGACCTTAATGTTCCCTATGTAACCGATCTAGCCCGAACCAGATATCACTCCTTCCATTATAAACTCTCTATCCACTCAAATCCCCTAGTTTCTAATCTTCCATCCTCTTCCATTCCTGACAATCCTCCGAGGCGCCTGAAAAGAAGATGGCCACGAGACCAGCTCATGTAAAATGTCATTAGAGTACTACCAATGGGTAGTTTCTCTACACGCCTGTAACACTCCAATTTAACTTAGATCAGATTTACTAAATGTATTATAATGTACAGTAGTAAATAGCAATAAATAAATATTTAAAAAAAAATTAAATTAAAATAATTTATCACTTATTAAAATAAATTACATTCTTAATAAGTTTCCTGAGTTCTTAAAATGTGACTGCCTCCATCGTGTCAGAAATTAATACTATAAACTAACAAAATAAGATACCTTTGACGATGAATGTCAAAATAATTAATAGAACACAAATAAACAAGGTTCCAGTAGCATAAAATCGAGTCGTAAAATTTATATTTATTTATTAAACTATATTATACTTGCTTTCTAGTGGAAAACTGGAGCACAAATAATCTATACTCTTGAGAAACTAATAAAAAGCGCTAATTGAAAGCTAATAAGCGGTGCCGGTTCAAATCTGGCCTGGGGGGTTGACTTTTATTTCTGTAGCGGTCCCACGAAATGTAAACTTCCCTCGCATTTTGGTTAGGATAGGGTGAAAACCTGTAGATGAAGGGTGAGGGACCCCATTTGTCCATGGTCATAAAAATAACACTGAATAAGCACTGTGTAGTCAATTGGATATTATTCGTTATTCAAAATAAAATAGTACCATTAAGAAATAGAAATGTTAAAATCATATCAGTAAAAAATAATAGATATTTTTACTAATCAAAACAAAATTTTTCTAAATTTTAGGAAGATACTTTTGGATGACGGTTATGAAAGGTACAAAAATAACATAAGCAATCGATTTATAAGTAACCAATGTACCACCCTACTTCACAGAGATTTTTCAGTGCTGAACTGAATACAGGATTCAGCCTTGATGAACCTCTGTAAAGTAAGGTAGAACATTACAAATTGATTTCTTATATTTTTGTGCCTTTCTTGACAGTCATCCAAAACTATCTTCCAGCAATCTAGAAAAACTGTCAATTTATTCAATACTACTTTATTTAGAAATATTAGATAAAAACATTAGCAAACATATTTCCTTTAAATAATTGTCTTAATTTCATACAGAGTTCATTATTCATTTAAAAAAGTGTAAATATGAATTTATTTTGTTAATTTCTTCTTATTCGCAATTTACGATTTAATCATAATTTGAAATTTTTCATTCAAGACTAGGA
The DNA here is from genome assembly GCF_000696795.3 of Halyomorpha halys. Lineage (NCBI taxonomy): Eukaryota > Metazoa > Arthropoda > Insecta > Hemiptera > Pentatomidae > Halyomorpha > Halyomorpha halys. The sequence goes on from NW_027106661.1 coordinate 733,862, forward strand.
ATTATATAATATTCATCAAAAATTTATGCACAATGCCGAAAATATATTGTCAATTAGATTACAGTTCCTTTTCGAAAGCACCCGAAAAGGATTGTGAACTTTTTGTACAAAAAGGTATTGGAAACAATAATTTTTATTACATAAAACTTAAATTAGTTACACTGATCAAATAAAAATATATTCTTACTTTTTCTGAAAGAGATTTTTCCTGATAAGTTTTCTGTATATCAGACAAGGGATGTAAAATATACTGCCTTCTTATTACGAAGAAAAAATTGTGTGTACAAGAAATGGAATAAATTTCCATCAAGGAGAGGAAACCCGACAAAGAGAGAAAGCGGGAAAGGGAAATGTGAAAATGAAAGCAATCTCTCGAGGCTAGTAAATATAAATCCGAAGGGTGACCGAAATAGAGGTCGCCTCCGTCGTTAAATTTAGCGCAGTAGGGGTGTCGCTGGAGCGGGCGGGTCAACAGTCTTAGACTTCAACACGGCTTATGACTTCGATGGTGTCCCGCGTTACTTTCTATACTTTAAATGGCAAATATTAAGCATATATTTAAAATTAAAAAAAAAAAAAGGAAAAATCAGCTAAAGACTAAATCATGCAATAATGTAAGATATTGTTTAATTTTTAATATTTAATACTAAACGAAATGTCCATAACCACAAATATTTAACATTAAATAGAGCCTGAACAGCCATTGATTTCATACAGTTTTTGATACTCACTCTCTTATAGGGTGGGAAATGTTCTGCTGTAATATAATTTATTCAGTTATATCAGCCGAGAATCGACTACTGTGTCGATGGACCCTCCTGGAGTGTTCTCAATCACTATAAGTATCCTCAATTAAGGTATGGATAACCAAGGCTATTGAGCGGTAATGAGGACCATATTTTGTATAATCATAGTTCGAGAAACAGTACTGACTCATCATATACTAAACCAAGAAATTATAGTGCCACATATTTTTCCTTATTCATAAATGATCATAAGAATCTTGGAACAACTTTATAATTTAGAGAATACAAGATTTATTAAATATGTTTTTGTACCATGATAATAGAAAATTGAATTATAAATTTTAAGATTCACTTAATACAGTTCAAAAGGATGTGTTAGTTGTTTTTACTTTTTTTGGGTGGGAGGGAGAGAAATTACCCATTTATTACATCATTGCTTTATTTCAACATTTCAAGTAGTTTACCAATCATCCAGTTTATTGTTATACAAATAAAAAAATCAACAGATCTAAAATTATATAGCAAATTTCAAATAAGTTCAAAGTTAATTGTAACTCATTTAAATATAATTTAATACTTACTCAGTTAATTTTACAATTATACGTTAATTTACTTCATGAATTTTGAGATTTGGCCAACAATAATTTAATATTGATTATTCTTATTTTTTTTTACGTTACTTATATGATGGACACTTGTTAATAAAAATTAAAACTAATTTAAATTAAAGTAATAAAAGGGCAATTTTTATTAATAAAATTATAATAAAAATTAGAAAATATTTCTGTTGAAGTTCCGGAAGATTATGAAGCCAATATGAGGAAAATAAGAATCAGTGAATAGATCGAATGATGGAAGAAAGGATTATTTTTCTACTAGCATTTACGTAGTCATTAGAATGAGCTTAATAGTAAGCTAAATTTATTTTGTGTAATGCATAAATACAACAAACAACTAACACCGCAGACGTACAACAAAGACGAAACACAGATTGGAAGCTGCATAAAGAACGACAGGTCACTGCAATGACATCTACATGTGGCAGCTGATATACTTAATATGAAAGTATGAAGTGTGACAGTATAGCCGCGACAGCAAATATCGTAGAGCTTGCAATAGTTGCTTCCCAGGTTGCTACTGTCACTGTAATTATCACCATTGAAATGGACCTAAATATTACATTCGCCTTATACAATAATGTATATTCTAATAGAAAGCGTTTTAATGCACTATTTATTTACACTATTATTATAAATAACTCGATCATCAAATGATTGCTGTCACCTTAAACGTTTGGAGACTCCCTCCTCCTCATTCATTGAATATTCAATCAAATGATGTTGATTTTAGGCATTCACCGGGTAAAAGCAATTAAGGCCTATTCATTTGAAATCCATTCACTACCTGACAGCATAGACCACATGCCCCATAGCACACCTGATAAATCTAAACTCCGCAAAACAAATGATTTTATATTCACATCAATTTCGACATAAATATGAATATAAAATCATTTGTTATAATGCATGTTATTATTAATGTTATTAACATATAACGTATAATATATGTGATATAATGCATAAATATACCGTAACACTAAGCACTTGTAGCATTCCCTTTGTTGTGATAAAAAAATAATTTAAAGAATCGGTTTATTAAGTTTCCGTTTGACAAATTATTTACAAGATAAATAAATAATAAGATAATCATAGAATACTATAATAACAATATTTTTACATAACGAAAATAAGATGATAGAAAAGAAAAATACTTAAGTCTATTAATAAAAAAACAATAATTATACAGTGAATTTTTAAATATTGTATATAATAATTTAAATGTGACTAGTGATTATTTTTTTCATATACATAATTTCACCATGCTCATCTTCTTTATCCTTCTGTTTGTATATATTTAGAGAGATTTTATATATTTTGATGGACTTTTTTTTTCATTTATTTATTTATTTTTAATCATATTTTATTTTATTTTAGTATGAATGAGATCAGTTATCACTATTACCTATTGACCAACAACGTTGTAGATTGTAATATCTACCAATAAAAAAAATATATAGTGAAGTTTAAAACAGACACAAGAGCTTTGAACCAACACTGCACAAATTTTAAGCAAAATTAATTTCTGGATAATATAGTTAAATTATATGTTACAATTTAAAATTCGGTTTGGTAGGATTTTTAATAAAAAATAATAATAAGATTTTAGACCAAAATACAGTTTGTATTAATTTGATTATATACCTGACCTGATTGCAAGAACGAGTGTTTGATATCAACTTTTAGATTAATTGCAATTGAAAATGTTTATATTTAAATGAAATGGTGACATACATAGGTAATTAAATATAAGATAAGGCAAGATTATTAATAAATAGATATGACTCCCTATTATTTCATAGGTTAATTTGACTAATTTTATTAGACATGGGTAGTAAAAAATTTTTATAGGTGGATGTGAGACTTACTCTTCTTTAAATAATGTTCTTTTAGGTTTTCTTGTGTTGTTCCTACTTTTTAAGATATAGAGCTCCGAATGAAAAATTAGTTTTTTTTTATCACTTTGAAGTCGCCATTTTTTATTCCCCCTACCTATACTTGGCAGATTCATAAATTTTGACTAGTACATAGTTTTCATTAAAGTAATAAAAAATTGGGGTGAGATAACTGCCTTTTTTTCTTCCCGGCTCTTGTATTAATAAGTGTTATGCTACGTTGCTGTTACTCGTTTTAAGATTAGTTCATATTTTCAGTTGGGACACTTATCCGTGTAACGCCCAGAATAATTTTATATTAAAAAATGTGGTTCATGAGATGTTTTCTTTATTTGTCTTATTGATTGATATTCGATTATACAAATATATGTAAAATTGTTCATAGAAATAGCTAAGAAAATATTGTGAATATCGGTTGAATAGAATGGTATCTAAAGCAGCTAGGGACGAGATCATAAATCCAGCGTAAATTATAAATGACACGGCTGATACATGCAAGGAAGATAACTAGAATGACCTTTCCCTCGAGACACCTACCATACATTGACAAACTTATTAATCTTCTTCCAACCTTTGTACATTATTTTTTCTTTTTTTTTTTAATAATAATTTATGTCCTGTCATTTTTCATATAGTTTATGAAAGTACAGATTTACTAACAACACTTTAGAACTATATTCTTTATATCAATATAAATCACAATATTTTGAGGGTCAATAAATTGCTTGTAATTATTTAAAAATGATTTAATCTATTAGTTTATGATTAAATTAAAACTTGATAGTTTGTAGGTATCTTAAAAGTGGATATTTGCAGAGATTTGAAATAATTTCATTCTTTATAAAAACAAACACAAACTCCTATGACATACCCAATGGATTTACATACCGAATCGCCCTTATCTATCGAATTGTAAGGGATATAAGAAACATAGTACAAATTTATTTACTTTCAGCATAGACATCGTAAAATAAGGCGAGATTGTGCCATAAAGGACAAGAATAGGCCAAGATGAAATTTGGCAAATAGGTTTTATATGGTAGCTTCTTATTAAATCTATTTGATTTTTCCTTTTACAACTTATATTTGCATAAATCAACAAGTTAACACACTTCTCTAATATCACATTTATTATTAACAATTAACTATTTCAACACTTTGTTACAGCTTCGGAAAAGTGCTGGTTCTCGTTAGAGTAAATTTATTTTTAAGGTCCCTCCAAAAGAAAAAAAGAAAATAAATCCTACATTTTTTTACTAAACAACGTTCTCATTTGACTAAAAAAAATATTTATTTAATTTTTCAAAATATAAGTTTCAACGAAATAAAGAAATAATTAAGAGAAACTGTTTTAAGAAGGGAGTCAAAATTCACTGAGTGCTCTTGTTTCAAAGTAAGAGGTGTTAGAAAGTGCCATTACTATAAATGAGAAAAAAAAATTAATTAGGTTAGTAAATAATAAAAGAAAAAATATCTGGTGTGTTTTTGAATTCGGCATATGTTGAAACGCAAAACCTCAAAATTTCAGGGTTTTTTTTTTTTTTTTTAGTATAATTTCATTATTCAAAATAATAAATCAAAAAAATCCCAACTACCCAACTATTAGATTTGTTTGCTCCTAAATAGAGAGCTGAAATGTGTATCTCAGTTTCTAATGTACTAGCACTAAATGTATCAAAATATATTTGTAATTAAAGAAAAGACGTACAAAAAATGTAAAAACTGGCACAATCTCACCTCATTTTACGGTACAATTTTTGTTTTTATAGTTATAGTTGTATTCTAAATCAATAATACTAAATATTGGTATGAATATTGTAACCGGATCACACAGTTATGATTTAAATAATTTAGCAACGATCAATATTTCTATAAATATTAAAATAGAAACTCCTCTGAAAAACTGAAAATTATTTATAGTTAATGTAGAACACTTCACATGAAATGTGTATAATATGTTTATGTATTGTGTGTTTGTTTGCGTATGTTCAAATGCATATATGCAAGCAACTACCCTTGTATAGCATGTGTTCATCGGACAAGTGACTTGTAACAGGTTACCCAGGGAATGTTGCTATATAACCAGACACAACCAGCATTATTGAACCCGACTTGTTAAGACCCACAATCACCTGCAGCTGTTCATGATAGCGTAACCTAGCGATACTCCTCAAACAAACTGTTCCGGCAAATCAACTTGATTTTTATTTTAAAAATAACTATTAAATAATATAATAACATAACCTAGGAAATATACTTAAGTTTTCTATCACAGTCATCGTATTATTCCTACAATAAGTTTGTAATAATTATATGATATTTTACGCCAGATTTATTAAAAATAAAGAGTATAATGCCGCTCATTCGTCCAAGTCGGGACTGAGATCGGAATAGGTTAAGACCAAAGCAGGGAGAACCGGTTAATAGGTGAGTTAAACATTAAAATACACTACAGTACTTAATATATAGATTAAATGCATATTAAACTATGATGAAGCTTATAATATAAGATCAATTTAAAATAATTAATTATTATTATTAATTTTTATATATTTATTCTCTATTTATTTTAATTATTACTATGAAATTAATGAATTAAAAAAAATTAAAATACACTACAGTACTTAATATATAGATTAAATGCATATTAAACTATGATGAAGCTTATAATATAAGATCAATTTAAAATAATTAATTATTATTATTAATTTTTATATATTTATTCTCTATTTATTTTAATTATTACTATGAAATTAATGAATTAAAAAAAATTAAAATACACTACAGTACTTAATACATAGGTTTTTTAAATGATTACTGATCTATGATGAGTCTGTAATATAAAATCAATTAAAAATAATTTTAAAATATATTACAGAGTATGTACTTTACTGTAAGTCTACTAAAACGATATTTTAAGGCACACAAATAGTTATTTTTTAGTTTTAGTTTTTTTTTTACCAAAATTAGTGTTTTCTCAGCCTTTTATTAATTTAATTGTAACCAACGGTAATACGAAGACCAGCTAAGCGGTGGGTTAATTAATATGGTATTACTGTATTCTTTGTAAAACTAAAAAAAATAATAATGTTTTAATGTGCTGAAAGTACTGTAATAAATACAATAGAAGTTATTTTTGTTTTTGTTATTTCTCTTGTTAATTATAAATAGAAGTACAGTTTTAGTTAAATCCATGTTACAATAGTTTTTCTTTAAAACTTTCAGAAAAATAAATTTTCGAGGACAGGAATATTATATAAAAATCGACCTTCGGCTATATTCCGATACAAGTTGAGCCTTCCCTGCGTCAACTCAGCTCTTCTATCATCTTTAATGAGTCATAGTTAAAAAGCTTGCTCCCAAAATATCTGTGACTCTTCTGTCAGTACAGCCTGGAGATGATCGTCTAGACTATATCATGCGATATGAAGGATTTTGTTGAAGGTTTTTATAAAAAGAATATTAAACATTAGGCCCAGTTACCAGCTAAAAATGGGAAGGCCTTGAGGATCTATTTCATTTGATCAGTTGATGAATTGTTGATTTAGGGTACTCCATGGGGACCGAATTTTCAGCCAACAATAGAATGGTCCCAAATACAATATAAGACTCAAGGCAACCCAAAATGATCGAAAGTAAAAATGCGACGGACTGTAAAACTGTTGATACCAATTAAGGCAACAAATACGGTATTCCCTTGAAATAAAATAAAAACTAAATCCTCTTGAATTATAGTTTGATTTTTCGCATCAATAAAATTAATGGATATAAGGAAAATAATAATTACTAATCGATGTATGGAGGGTTACTTGTAAAAATCCCACTCGTCAGATTATATCAATTCTTTGATAATAAAATAATTTTTTTTTTTACTTTCACTTAGGAGTTTTAAATGGGAATAAGTCCCCTGAGCCTAAATAACCAAGTTGGAATTTTTTTATTACTATTGAGGTAAAATTCGACTGTATTGTATCAAAATTGCAATAAACATGTAATGAACATAATATTGAGGCCGTTCATTAATCAGTTAAACGGTTTTGGCTTCATTGATCTGGATCACACCAGCTTACAATAAGTACAGTTTAAAATAATGTAAAACAAAATTGGCAGCAATTAAAGTTAATAAAAAATCAAAATTGTTATTTTTTTGGACTCAATAATAATGTAGAAATCTACGAACATAAATTATTACTTATAAAATAGTAAAGAAACAAATTAATTTTTTTTTTAGACACGGAGCACATAAAATTAAGGATGTAATCAACAAATTAAACTACATATTTGTGATAAAATGACACTATTAAGACATTAATGCAACTATCCTTCATTAAATTTCCCATAGGAGACACAAGAGTTCTAGATTATATTACTGACTTGCTTGATTAGTGGCTCATCTTTCAAAAAAAAAATTTTGTATTTGACTCAATATGTTACATCATTGGCTGTGATTGCTTTTTGACAACCCTACTAGCTTTGGGACAGTCTATTGAGGAGTGGTTATTAAACGGGGTACGGCGAGTTAAATACCTCTATTGTTAATAATAATATTCAACAGCTATTAATATAAAAAGTCCTCAACGTTTGCTGTTATAAACTATATAGTTTTTTCTTAAGATGGTCCAAAGTTTTGACCTAACCGGTCAGCTTGGTATTGCACGAAGCGGACTTGGTTTACTTGACCAGACCATTTGGAAAGCTTTCAACTGAGTTCTACCCAGTAAGATGTTTGTTCCAATGCTCATGTAACATTGTATTTTACAATAAATAGTAAATCTGTAGATCTTTATGGGTCATATATCTCGCGAGCTTCCTCTAGAGGTTCCGCGAAATAATTTAGGAACGGGCCATTCTACGTCGATTCAACACAGTTTTGAACCATGGTTTGTCAGATTTTCTTTAATTCTTCACAGGTTTTGTGTATGCTAGGAATTCTTACTTTGATGAAAATACGGCATTTGGTATTCTATTTTTATCAAATGTAATGAAGGGATTACCTAATTCTACCAAAAGAGTAGAATGGGGCTCCATCGTCAAGATAAGTGGGGAACCATTGCTAGAGGCAATAGTGCAAAAAGAAACCCCTGTCAACGGTAATATCTTTGGAACCCGTCCATTTCATTATGATACTAACTTTTATTTTTAGATGCTCCACTATTTAACTACCATGTCTTGATTTATTCCATACTGTATATTATCATTCATCACATATTTTTAGTAGTCAATATAAATTTTTGGAAAATTATTAACTAGACGACCATGACCAGCCGGAATGCCTCAGTTAAATTGAAGCACCCCACGAAGCAATAAATTCAAGGTGTGTTCGAGGTGTCAGGTAGACGCCGCCCCACAGTTTTGTGGTAGCTTCCAATCTATAACCGGGGCGTTTCTACCATTTATCAAGAAGGCCTGTTCAATGGGTGGCAGGGCGAATCGCAATATCGATATTACGGCGTTCGATAGGCGGCGAAGGTTCTTAGAAGAGGGCCGCCATTCAGGTTATTATTTAGTTTTTGTTCTCTTTTATCTCAATCGAAATTAATTAGAGAATTCCTGGCCCGCCTTTAGGGAGTGGAGAGCAGGGAGTGCAAAGTCCTCGATTCCTCAGTGGGCCCAATGAGACATGACTAAAAAATGCATTTAGTCGAAAAAATTGTTGAGCAAGTATAAGCAATCTACTTTACTCTGTAGTAATTAGTAACGGCTGACTTTTTACATAAGTAAAATTAAAAAAAAAAAGGAATTTTCTCTTGGAAGAATATTTTTAAATTCTCCTTTCTACGTAGCGTCTTGCTTATTTCCCCTGAAACTTAAAATTGGTGTTGCTTTAAGAAGTTGAAAAATTAATTTCCAGCCTACATTATACGATTATATAACATCATTAAATACAATTAACTTTCTAATAGCTCTTCAATTATGGACAAAATTTTAGATTTTTAGGTTTAGATTTTTAATCAGAGTAGTGCAGTTTTTTATGATTGCATAAAGGTAGTTTTTTTACAAATTTAATTTGATTTAAACAAGGTTATGCAAGCTCTCCAAGTATTTATTATGTAAATTAAATAATAAAGTTTATTATAACAAGACTTAGATGTTCTATACACATTTTGACTTTTTTTTTCTGTAAGAAGTAAGTAAAATAAATACTGGTATGATAATAATTTTGTAATGTTTTGTTTATTCTTTTGTTTTATTGCTCAGGTCTACTATGTAAAATAAAAAAAAAAATACAAGAATATGACTATATCAAAATAGGTTTATACAATAACAATAATCTGCGATGCCAGTTAAATTAAATGCTACAACTGTAGGGATATTAGTACTTGAAGATGGGGAAACCCAAAGGAATATCGTTCTTGTAATTAAAAATTTAAATTTTCTTTTAACTGTTTGTTTGTTACAGTTCTTCTCTATTTTATAATTTTCATATTCCGTTCCCTCACTTTCAAATTGCTCTTTTGAAAAGATAACAGTTAATTACCGCTTATTAAAAAATATCTTAATTAAAGTTAAAAAAATGTTACTGGCCCCATTTATCTTGACACTATCACCATTATGTAAAATTTAATGAAGGCATGGAATGAGATAATTAACAGTTATTTGAGTGAACTGTTTGGGCTAAACATTGTTATATGAATAAAATAAATTGATTATATGTGGAAAATAAAACAAGCATATATGGAGGTAATGGTATAATATTATAACCCAAATCAAGTATGAGTGTTTGCTAATAAAATTGATGAACTTAAGCAAGTTTTAAACAATTTTATCTTAATACTAGTTATTTTGTTCTTCATATAGCACATGAAGATGACCGAATACCACGAAATCTAGAAGAAAATGATTTATAGAAATTTCTAATACATGAATAATGATTCTGTAAGAAATAATGTCTAAAAGTTAAATTTGTTGTTATTGATGATTACTTTAATAATGTCCTTACAGAGAATCGAAGCCGTTTTACTTTAAGATAAAGCATGCCCCACAAAATAATTGGAGCAAAACGGCTGTCTGACGCTTTGAGGATGACGTCATTGAGTATTGTTGCTAATTGCTAAAGTATCTACTTCGTTAGTCCCTTTTTTTTTTTTTATTCCAGAGAATTAATACAATCTGCCACAAATCAAAGGCAATAAGTATTAATGTTCAAATATTTATTATACAATATATACAGAAATAGAAGAAAAAAGAGAAAACATATAAATTCGTTAGAGTCAATTCTAGTAGTTATCGTGGATTTTTTTTTTCTTTTTTGTAGATTTTTTTCTTTCTAGCCCCCATGGGTGTATAGGGTTTGATATATGAATGGTGACAAGAATGGGTGGTATCTCCTTTATTGCATTTGAGATTCTTTTCAAGAGGGGAATGGATAAAGGATACAAAACGAGTGGGAATTGGAAAATTGGAATGAGTCTGATGTCAGGTTTCGTGATGTCAGTACTCAGTAAGTTAGTAGACCTCAGCCGAGTCTGAGACAGTTTATGTTTGCCTCCTTTGTGGGAGTAGTGTTGGTGTTAATGTCTAAAACAGTGGGTTAGTACAGTGGTGGAGGCTATCAAATTTGGTCTATAAAGATAAATTTTGTCACTGTCGGCAGTCCAAGTGCCATATGGATGTCAGTTTTCGCTCTATGTAAAGTATTATGTTTTTAAATGTAATGTTTATTTAGAAAGGTTAGGAGATGTTATTAGGTGATTGAGCCTGTAAACCTTGGTCCTAACCAGCATTATTTTCTCATGGCAGTGGCGAGCTAGTGTCAGGTGTCTGTTAATTATAGAATGTTATAAATTCATCAAAATTAAAAAACAAAATACTCTTGTAAATTAATTTTAATTAATGGCAAAAATCCCACTAGTCAAAACATAACAAAAGTTAGTTACAAGCGTCATCATCCACTCTAATTAGGGGTCTGGTCTGCTCCAGAAAAAAAATTATTTTCAAAATACAAAAAATAGCGGCAATCATTTGCCACGTTAATCAACCTATGATAGCTCACCTCCAAATACTTCCACTACTTGAAGGAAAGAGGGACAATACCAAACCGAAATAGCATAGAACATCATAAAATAAAGCACTGAATCATAGAATTCCACCATCACTGGTTTGCGATGGTTTAATCTTTTCTAAGCTATTTATAAAACTATAATTGTCTATTAATTAACCACTAGTTTTGCTTTTGCTTTGTTACCTTTAATTATTATTATTATATTATTTTTTTCACTATTTTCGTTTTCTGCTTAATGTTTAAATGAATGTTTTTATTTTATACCTCAATATTATTATATTTTATAGTTTTGTATTATTTTCTGAAGTTTCATTGAACTTTTTTTTCTCTTCGTTTTCTGTTTACGTATAAATGTATATTGTCATTAGTACTTGAACATTAACTCTCTCATTAAAATTGACAAAAACATGGCCATAAAGATAATATGTCTAGTTATAGCATGAGATCTGTAAGATATAAAAATACACGCCCATCCCTCTGGATTACAATAGATGAAAAAGAGATAAAAAAGATATACATGAATTCTATCAAAAATATCGCAGGTCTGCATAATTCTCAATTATAACGGCTGTTCGAAAAAAAACAAACCCTAGAATGTTTCAGCAAGAACTCCACTTGTCAGTGGTGCTTTATTATTTTTTCAATGCGTCTATCTCAATGTTGCTACGTTTCATAAACCGTCATAGAACTTAGAGTTAACTAAAGATTAGTTTTTGAAATGTTATGATAGCACTATAAAAAATATCACTAACATTTCGCAGTAATTTATTTTTTCATCGTTATTGTTAGATAAATTATTGTTTAACTAACATCAATCGTAAGTTATAACTTCAACTTGACAATAACATATATAAGGTATATAACTATAAAATTATTATGCATTAAATTAGTGTTGTTTTTTTTTTAATAAATTCTGTGAACATCCCAATTCATTTTCCCTCAACACAGCCATATAATACAATTTGGTATCATTCTTTCTGTTCCGTCAACTACCTTAGCAGCGATGTATTACACTAACGTGTCTTGAAGCATTGACCACTATTTTTCTTTTATTTCTGTTAAGGAAGGACATAAATAATAGATTACTACATTAACAACGGACAACCGTATAATCCTTGCTAAACGGCCTCGTATTAACCGTCGTTCGGATTAACTGGTACAAATGACAAAAACAGCAAGAAAAGACCATAAAAAAAAAAAGAAAAGGCCACAACAGAGAAAAGGAAGCGAAAAAGCGTTTTAATCCTAAAGAAAGCGAGAGCTTTTTTATTTATATAATTCAGAAATTTCCAATCATAAGTTAATATATCCACTTCTGAAGAAGTTTTTTGGACTAAAATTCTAGACCAAAAAACTTTTTAAGTTAAATTTAAATTTTTCCCCTACTTAGATCAGATTTACTAAATGTATTATAATGTACAGTTATAAATAGCAATAAATAAATATTAAAAAAAAAATTTTCCCCTGCCAAATATATGTTACAAATTAAAATGTTCGATATAAATTTAACTTATCTACATTGGATGCTCCAATAGTAATTTTTAAATAAATTAATTTTTGCAATAATCAAATGTTGGAAAAAAAATAACAGAATTTTCAAAAAATAATTTTGCTATCATTGCTAATTTTCAGCCAGTATTTACTTCTTCATTTTCTGTAAAAATAAATCATTTAAAGCAGAAATCTGTTTTATGTTTTCAAATGCATAATGGAATTTGTAGATAGATAATGCTTGCATCATAAAACAGTGTTTTTCTACATTAGTGTTCATATTTCCCTTTAAAATCCACAGGGCGGAATAACCGGCAAATAGGGAACCGGCCAGAGTCCGGGTCCGGATAACAGGGATTCCACTAATATAAAAATTAATTAATTAAACAGCATTTTTTAAAAAAAATTATTTTGATCTGAAAAAAAATTGTTTATTTATTTACTAATAAAATTAAAATGCAAGTTACATCACTCAAACATATACAGCTCGTCCTTTTGATTGCGCCGTAACCTCAAGTTGGCAAGCCTGGTCCCTGGAGGACAAGAATAGTGGTGAGGGGGGGGGGGCGCAGAGAGGTTGGCAGATCTGGCGGCGGAAATAGCACCACAACCGGATATCGACCCAGCCTGGACCTACCCCAACTATCTGTGACGTAACGTACCCGCCAAGGGCACAGTACTATCTGCTTTCATAGTGCAATGGCTCCCAACGTGGCGGCTGTCTGCAACTGCTTATTGGCTTTGTGAGGAACCCATCTGGGAGAGAGGTGGGGGGAGGGTTCGTATACATCGTTCATTCATTAATACAGTTCAAATCCAAATATGAAACCGCAGCAACGCCGGTTTGATTCCTGTCTGGGCGGGTTGACGTCCTAGCGGCTCCACGAAATGAAAAATCAAACTTCCAACTCTTGTTAGAATGGGTTGGTAACAAGTAATGTCAATATGTCAGAAATGGATATAAGGGAACAAAAAAAGCTATTTAGCAAACCACCGTTCACGAGAAACGGGAAAATTAATGTTTTTTTGTTATGTGAGGCTATGAGAGCAAGGGTATCTTCATCCACAAAGTTTTTAGCAAGCAAAAAAATCGCATTTAATTAAGACAAAACTATTTGGAAAGGCTTTTAACTCCCGGAATATTTATAAAATACGTAGAAATAGATTTCCAAAGGCACCAAAAACCAGTAGGGCGTACTCTAAGAACAGGATTATTGTAGAAAAGGCCAAGACAGATGAAAGGAAGCGAATAAACGTTTTAATTATAAAAAGGGGGGAAATTTCTATTAATAAAGTTTTTCGAAAACCAAAAACTTGTTAAATTTTTCTGTGTCAAATAGATGTTGCAATTCTACATTTTCAATAGAACTCTTAAGTTATCTACATTAGATGCTCTAATAACAATATAGTAACTAGGAAAAAATATTATCATCCACTTTCTAAGTGTTTCTTAGCTCCCTAACCCCCACCATATGAGAAATCAATCAGAGATGAATAAAAAAGGCAATAGGAAGTTAATATTTAGTCTCATGATCAACATTGCCTCAGCGTATGAAACATCCTGACTCTCAAGGTCTGATTGAACATTGAAACAAGAAATAAGACACAATTCAACATTATAAAACAGATACTTTTGTTATTTCATTTCCCCTATCTAAAAGTAAGACGTGCTATAAAATATAATGGGTGTAACCTATTGGCAGATTATAGTTGCCAGATGTAGATCAATACGATCCAGACCCCCCGGATTTAATTTAAACCATTCTTCTCAATTTCTTCTTGCGAAATGAGGTTGGCTTTGTCACTATTATCAGTGGCAACATCGAATTATTTTTTCATAAAAAGAAGAAAAGTGAATTATGCAATTAATTTTTTTTTCCATACTACCTTAGGTATGGAAGCTTTGGATACACGTTTTTTAATAAACATAAACATGTCTAATTGTTTCCAAGATTTAAAAGCAACATTTTACTAGCGATGTTCTAAAAAATCAGTAGTTATTGAATTTCTTGTAGGAAATGTATATCTCAGAGACCATAAGATGTACAGAGGTCTATTAGCACTCAAATTAAAGTTGAATGGGCTATAAAGTAGTTTATGACGTCCATCTTCCTACAAGTAGTAGTTTTCATGATATTAGCTAAAATAAATTGATTTCTAGTTGTTCAGACAAAATGTCGTGTGAATAATTCATATTCATCATAAAAACTACGCCTACCCAGATAAACGTCGTAAACTGATTTATTATAGTACACTATACTGTCTTTAATCTGATTGCTGGCAGGCATCTGTACCTCCAATAGTTCCTGAGATTTAGCTTTTCATAATTCAAAAAGGTTATCCAAACATCTATAAATAAAAATTTTGCGAATTTATTTTGGAATATATTATAAAAACCACTACCACTACGAAGATAAACATTATAAATTACTTTAGAACACATTAAATGAGAGAGGTAATTTGAATTTCCTTTTTTTTTGTTAGTTTCAATATCAAAAAGTAGTCATTTTTTTAAAAAAACCTACTCAATAGAAATAAAGAATAAAACAAATAAACATAAGTTGTAAATAATGAAGAAATGAATAATTAATAAGCATATAGTAACGGTTCGTCCTCTATGGGTCCGATTCGGAGGGAAGTTGAGGATCCGAAATCCATTAACTACGTTCGTTTCACCATACAATATCTCTTTAGATGCGTTTCAAATACGGCTCCTCCTGTAGATTCTATTCTCAAATAATAAATATAATTTATTTTCTAAAAATTATAATAATAATAAAATATATATTCTCGTATATCGGTGAAATCTAACAGCGATTAAAGAGTACACTGACTGACACAAAACATTTTCTCTCTTACTCCCATTTTCGACAGTCTGTTCATAAACAAAATAGGGGACTCTAACAAGACATCACAAATATATCAATCAACCTACGAGATATTGTGATGAAGCTATATTCATTTATTTACTAGGCAGACGATTTTAACGTTCTAAAACGTGACATAGAAAAGCTATATCCCCCAACGAAATAATAATCACTACGAGTTGAAGTCTATTACGATATCTACTTATATACTCGTATCTCAAATTTATTACTAACTACACTTGTTCTACTTAAGTAAAAAGTATAGGAATTATATCCGTATCACATGAGTCTCTAAAAACAGAAAAATAAAGATCAATCAAAGCATATGTAAGAAGATAGTGAATAGCTATTCTCGGTACATAAGAATTTCGACTAAATAATAAGATGTTTTTATCTCCAAAATCAACTTAATAAACTATAAGACAGCCTTGGGTTGTTTCGATAGGCATTGTAACATCAAACGAGATGATGCAAGCAGCACTGCCCACCAATTCCCGAAGTTAATCATATCATGAGTCAAGAATCCACTTTGGTGAGGTTGAGTGAGCCCCCCTAAGGGGGTCTACACAACCTAACCCTAAGGTTATCCACAATCAACTGGTGCCCCTCTCAACAAAATGCTAGCCATCTGCCCCCCCCTCCACTAGGGGTGCTTGTTCATACCTTACCCCATCGGTAGCTTTGAGACAGAATCGAATAATAAGTTCTGTATACAGTAGAATCATCCTAGTCGGTACCGATACATCGCCAGTTAGTTCGGAATAGATAGAAAACTTTTCAACAGTGAACTTTACCTTGTTTCTCAATCTTTGCATGCATATATCCAGGCAGCGGTAACATGTGGAAGCGATTAACCTGACTCGCAGAAGTTGATGTACTCCAGTTTCACGAACGACATCGACCGCAAAAGACCTTAGTCGTAAATATATCAGCCTCATTGAAACGCAAATGCAACATTGATTAACGTCCATGGCATATTCGCAGCGCACTCATGCAAGCAGTTTTAGAGCATGCATTTATGATCGGGAAAATGCACGCTGCGACAATTGCAGCTAAACCATGTCACTTTCAAACTGCTTTATATAACGTCAATTTCACGCCGCGTTAAATTTTTGATAATATAAAAAAATAATATATAAAGTAAAGGAAGTATTCTTTTTTTTATTAATTAACCAATAAGCACTTAGGTTCTTAACCTATGACCAGTTATGAGTATTTTAAGAAAATAAAATATAAATTATTTGGAATATTACGCACATAAAGAAGGCTTTATTTTTAATAATGTTGATTATTTTCATGGGTAAGCTTGAAAAAAAAATGTAAAAGTAGAAATAATTAAATATTTTTTAATGGTAAAATGTATTGTTTAAAACACTTATTTAATTTTTAATATTTTAATATAAAATAATGCATATTTTTCTTGCACTTCACAAATTTTTTTTTTTTCAAAATTAATTATCAGCACACAAATAAATTCTTACTTAAAGCGATTGAAGAATTCCTTATAAATATTTAAAAAACGTAACAATTGAATGATTCAATACATTATTATAATATGAATATATTATACTATTCATATTTAAATATGAAATACTATATAGTATCGATAATTTAATTGAAAAATAAATAATTTATTGACTTAAATAATATGATATGAAAATTAACAATGCTGTGTAATTATACAATATATTAATATTTTTTATTATTTATTGGAATATTTAAGTTCTCCTCTATTCATTTCTGATTTACTTACATTTAAATCATTCTTGTGATACACGTGCTTGGTCTTAATAGTACCTTCCATAGATCTTACCTTATCAGATCATCGTCCTCTTGGGCTTTCACTCCTACTTTCATCAGTTACTCCTGTATCCTTTTTATCTTCAAATATCGCCTATTCCATCATTCAGTTCCAAAATAATAGAAATTGACGATCCATTTAGTAATCAATGTTTACAAATAACTATATAATTATTTACTTTCTAATTCATATTACTTTCTCTTTAAATTACTATCTCGATTTAATTATATTAGAAGAATGTTAATTTCTGGTTAAAGATATAAAAGGTACTGCTGAATGATTCATTGTAATACAATTTTTACGTTTATTATTTATTTCTGCTTTCTAACTACCAAATGTAGGAGAGCATTATATTAACTCAGGAATTAAAAAAAAAAATATTCGCGCAAAAAATGTTCATAGTTGAATTTTGCGTTTGGGCATAATTGATTAAACCGTAAACTCAATTGCGAGCTAGTACCTATGGGAGTCCAAAAAAAAATTAACCACCACTTTCATTAACACATGCACAAACGTATTTTCCTACATCCAGCCTACGTTCCGAAACAATTCAACGTAAGGACAATGTGGGATATTATTGTATACATGCTTTTTTTTTTTAATATTTATTTATTGCTATTTACAACTGTACATTATAATACATTTAGTAAATCTGATCTAACAGGCGTGTAGAGAAACTACCCACTGCTAGCACTCTAATGACATTCTACATTAGCTGGTCTCGTGGCCATCTTCTTTTCAGGTGCCTCGGAGGATTGTCAGGAATGCAAGAGGATGCAAGATTAGAAACTAGGTGGTTTGAGTGGTTAGAGAGTTTATAATGGAAGGAGTGATATCTGGTTCGGGCTAGATCGGTTACATAGGAAACATTAAGGTCTTTATGTACGATTTTATTTGTGACAACGTAAGGAGCATTGAGGTTTTTACGAAGGATTTTGGATTGTAATGATTGGGTACGAGAGTAATTCGATGGTTTAGTGGAGTCCCAAACCTCAACTCCATAAGTCCAGATTGGCCTAATTACAGTCATGTAGATCAGTCTTTTGTAATGTGTTGGAAGTTTAGACCGTTTGTCTAGTAAGTGTTGTAATAGTCTAAATCGACGTGCAGTTTCCTGTCTTTTTAGTCTGGTGTGAGGATTCCAGATTAATCGCTTGTCCAAATGTAGTCCAAGGTAGCGGATCTGTTCGACAGGGGTAAGTGTAACATCATAAAATGAAACTGTAGGGCAGTCAGTAGGTTTACGACGAAGGGTAAAGGTGATTTGATG
>NW_027106661.1:752600-756467 GCF_000696795.3 Halyomorpha halys
GGGATTTGTTGGAATTTATCTTAATCCTCCAATTACGACACCAATCTTCGAGGGCTGTGATATGGGATTGGAGATTTTGGGATACAATTAATGGGTTACTATTAACAGCGAGCACACATGTGTCATCGGCATACGTAGTGAGGATAGTGTTAGGATTGGTTGGAATGTCAGCTGTATAGACGGTGTAGAGGATGGGACCAAGGATACTACCTCGAAGAACACCAGCGGACTGAGAATAGAGGGATGAATAGGAACCATGTATACATGCTAAAAATTAAATCGAAGTACATCAATGAATTTCACATACCCATGCGAAACTCCTTCAGGATAAAACTGTACCATTTAACAAAGACTAGTTCCAGAGATCTTTTTCTCAAATAATAAATCATCAACTTTAAAACGTATCCAATTAACTAAAAAATAGTAATCTCCAGAAAAAAAAGATAATTTTCATATAGCACAAATTATACAAAAAAAAAAAAAAAAAAAGAGAGAATATTACAAAATAAAATAAAAGATCAAAAGAATGATATATATTTATTTACTTTACTCTAATCCTCTAAAGAATCTACAATATTATTAAGATGGGTTAACCGTAACCAATGCTAACTATACTGAACAATTTATTATTATTATTATTAAATATTAATAACATTTATAATATTTAAATATTCCGCTGATATTTATACAAGACCTGAGCCAAGTGATGTTGAGAACTGGTCGAACAGCTATTGTATAAGACTGACCCAATGCCCGCATTCGATACACTCCGGCTGCGTCAACTTTCATAATAGTCCCGGGCTTTGTGAAACCTCCTGTCAGAGCTAGCATATTTTGGAAATACATTTCAATCTGCATAAAACTAATTTATGATGTGGAAAAAAATAAAACAATTGTTAATGTGGCTATATTAGATGGTAAAATAATGCCTCACTGGGCATGAACCACTGCCAACCACATGGTCTACAATGTGGGGCGAAACGTCGGAAAATAAATATTTGTTAATTATTTTTGTTCTTTTGGACCGCAGCCCTGACCATCTTCGTCATATTTATAAACATTAATGGCTCTATCTCGTTAGTTATGTTTATATAATTCTTTTTTATTATAATTTAGTTACTTCTTGAATTATGAAGTAATAGATGGTTTTATTATTATTGTTATTACTTTTTTTACATGTAATACAAAATATTATTGAATTTTTATAATGTTCATATAAACATAGTACATACTCTAACGTTATTTATTTTGGCTAATTATTGTCATATTATAATTTTTTTTCCAATTTATTGCTATAAGAGATTTTTTATGATGTCTTATTATTATTTTATTTTTAAATTTCTCGTTTTTACTAAAAGGCAGTATAGCCCATTTTTAATTAATAATCAAAAGGATTTGACCCAGAATAGATATATAATAAATCAAAAAATATTGGAACAAATGGGAAAGCTCCTGTGAACCGTGGAAAGACAAAAATTTGAGTTGTTTATGTATACTTTTTTAATTTATTTTAGACATGTGTGCATGTTGATCTAGAAGTAAGAATATATATTAACAAAATTAAAAAAAAAAAAAAATTATGATGATATAAACTATGCTCAAATATACCTTAAGCTGATGTTTGTCTAAATGCACAAATATTTACTATATGCACCACTGAATATAACATAAAAAAATAAAAGGCAAAATATTTGAAAATCCGTTACATCTGTTAATAATTTAATATAGCCCAGGAAGATTCAATCTCTTTTTATGTTAAATTTTCTTGAAACAGGCGTTTGATCGAGTCTGGGAACCGGGACTGCTTTACAAACTCCATAGATTCCTACCTCCTACATACTTTTTCATCCCGTTTCTCTCGCATCGATAGATTATTCCAAGTAAACCACAATGATCTCTATTCATCCCTCTATTCTTAGTCCGCTGATGTTCCTCAAGGTAGTATCCTCGGTCCCATCCCCCTACACCGTCTATACTGCTGACATCCCAATCCTCACCACATATGCCGATGACACATGTGTGCTCGCTGTTAATAATAACCCTTTGATTGCATCCTAAACTCTCCAATCCCATATCACAGCCTTCGAATGGTGTCGTAATTGGAGGATTAAAATAAACCCCAACAAATCCCATCAAACCCTTCGTCGTAAATCTGCAGTCTCCTTTAATAATGTTGATCATACCCCTATCGAACAGATCCGCTATCTTGGACTACATCTGGACAAACGACTAACCTAGAATCCTCACACAAGACTAAAAAGACAGGAAACTGCACGTCGATTTCGATTATTATAGGACTTACTGGACAAACGGTCTAAACTTCCAATTCATTACAAATGATTTATCTACATGACAGTAATAAGGCATATCTGGGCATACGGAGTTGAGCTTTGGGGCTCCACTAAATCTTCTATCCAATCCTTCCAATCCAAAATCCTTCGTAAAATTCTCAATGCACCTTACTTTGTTACAAATAAAATCATGCATAGACCTTAATGTTCCATATGTAACAGATCAATATCATTCCTTCCATTACAAATTCCCTGACCACCCAAACCGACTAGTTTCTAACCTTGCTTCCTCTTCCATTCCTGACAATTCTCCGAGGCGAGAAATAAATAAAAAGAAGGTGGCTACGAGACCTGCTAATGTAAAACGTCATTAGAGTGAATAGTACCAATGAATAGTTTCTCTACACGCCTGTAACACTCCATTGAAACTGAGATCAAATTTACTAAATGTATTATAACGTACAGTTGTAAATAGCAATAAAGAAATAAATAAAAACTTCGTGAAAGCTTAAAATTCAATGTACAATTGTTTTATTAAATTATGTGTAAAATCTTAATTACTACTTAAATTGAAATGTGAAATCTTGTAAAAAAAATTTTAGTTTTGTGATATGAGGTAAAGTAAGCAAATTTTTGGGACGTTTATTAAAAATAATGAGGCCACGTTGGCATAAATAAAGAAATAAAAAAGGGGAAAAAATTATCTTCCGTTATCTGAAAGAAATAGGCCTACGCATATACACCTCCATCCATTTCCAAGGTTCTTTTTATATTTTAAGTTATGCTGAGACCTTCCTAAAAATATAAATAAAAAATATATTTCTTTCAGAATTCTCAGTTTCAAATGGATGAACATGAGATAAACAAAAACTGGACACAAAATTATGTTTATTTTTAAATTATCTAGATCTATAGTTAAAACTGACGGATGAATTAATTTTATAAACTAAGCATTAACTAAATGATATAAACTTTAGTTGAATTTTTTTTGGAATCAGTCAATAGAAACAAAGAAACAATATCTCATATTGGCTATGAATAATTGTTAAATCATTAAAACTACGTTTTTATTGACTTATTAATTTATATATTTTATTATTTTAATCTCAAGCTAAGCATAATAAAAAGTATTGGTATGAATAAAACCAATAGAAGTAATATTACTTACAATAAAATAAATAACAAATAATAAACAATATATTTTTTTAAAATTTAAACTACGTCTGAAAAAGGAGTATAGCATATATGACAAAATAAAACAAAAACAGTAAATAAATAAAAAATATAAATATTAAATGATTTCGTGTAAAATTATTAATATTCGTCTTTGATGAAAGTAGGACATTTTTTTCTATAGCCGAAAAATTCGAACAAAGATAAGAAGTTTTTTGGCTAGCCAGATTTTAACTCTTATCAGAATTTACTGTTCTTAGAAGGGAACATGTCGGGCAATAAGGTGTCTGACCTAATTTGCTGTTGTCAAGTTTAAAATAAATAAATATAGATTGTAAATATGGAAGTGTAGCCACAAAAAAGATTATATATAAATAAAAATATTATTGAGAATATAAATATT
>NW_027106661.1:756559-783085 GCF_000696795.3 Halyomorpha halys
CATAGTTTAAATTAAATTATTATATGATAATAGAAAGACTACCATAATATATATTAAAATATTACTTGAATTGATTGAAGTTAAAAACAGAAAATTCATTTTATTTTAAATAAAAATAATGAACCTGTGTAATTGGCCAAGAAAAAAAAAAAAAAAAAAAACACTCAAAATTTGTGCTTTTTCACTTTAATATAGTAGAATCCAAAAATTAAATTAAATTTCTTCAAAACAAAATACCAAGGGCGGAAATTATTTATGAGTTTAAATACACAAAAAGAACAATAAAAAAAAAAAATAGAATTTATTAAGCTAGCCAAATTTTCACGCATCATTAGGGCATTAGTGTACACTTGAAAAATATACATTATACAGTAAAAGGATTTACCATTCAGAAATAGGATATAAGAATGAATAATGAGGATAAAAATAAGGGAAAAAAAACAGGAAAATCACATTGTTAAAAGAGAAAATATGAAAAAAAAAGAAAAGGAAGAAAAAAAAAAAAAAAGCGATGAAATAAAAAAAATCATTTACTATTATTATATATTGTTTACATGTTATGCCTATGTGTTTTAAGATTAAAAAACAAAAATTATTTCAAAGGGTTTAGTGGGAAATTAATGATTACGACGATTAATAAATATTTTACTTAAATAATTATGTATACTACTTCTGAACTAGAATCCATTAAGTATGCATATCTGATTTCAAATTTAAGATCGAATTTATATATTACATTCTGTTTGCAGTAGTTACTATATTTTTTTTTCTACAGGCCATCTGATCCAGTAATAGACGAATTCCAAAAAAACTTTCTAGATCAAGTGACCGTAATGCTGTTTATACCGGAGAGTGGGACGATTTGGGGCGGAAAGTGGTGTAGCCAATGTTACAGCAGGTTAGTGACTGCTAGAAGGTCACTTATATAACAAGCTATGTAACAGTAGTTCAAAGCTCCAATCTCTTGTAACTACTACACAAATATATAAACAATACAATAATACAATAGATACAATAAATATACTCAAGTACAAAAACGGTTAGTAAGTAGGACTTTACGGTGTATAATTAGAATTATACGTTGATTACCAGGAACCAGATACTGTTTCCAAAATCGGACTGACTTCTGACCTGAAAGAGCTAGTAGAGCAAGTTGTTACTTTTTATTTATTTTATTAGAGATTTTTATGACCACTATAATAAAAAACCGGTTCCAATATTACTATAATCTTTTTATAGTATTTAATACTTTTTATAATATTCCTTTTTATATTAATTACTTTTATGTTAATGTATTTATTTTCTTGTATGGTAATATATTTATCCTGGTATTCATATAATTACTTGTTGAGTTGTGATTTTAGGTTTTAATTTAACACTACCTATGTGGAAGATGTTCTTAGATTTTTACAAAATTTCAAATTTTAACTATTCTGTATTGCAGATAATAATTTTATCTGATATCAGTTCGAGGGGGGGGGGGAATGTACTCGTTTAGCGAAGAAAATTATATTTGAGGTACATAGGAAAATAATGAAAACTATATATATATCAAGGGAAAATAATACTTAAAAAAACATATATTTTAAATTAATTTTGCTTTTTATATACACTATAATTTTCAAAAATAATTGTATTACTAGTTGTACAAATGCTGTGATATGTAGCAAACGAATGCAGTACGCCAGCAAAACATTTTCAACAGTGTTTTCTCAATTAAAAAAAATAAATGGAACTCTTAAATTTTATATCACTTTAATTTTTTTTCATTCACTATTCATGAAGTATAGTAAGTACCACTACTTGATCAAGTTTTTTTGTAGATAATATAAAATTAATAAAACATAATGTTTAATAAAATCTAATGTAAAATTTAATTTTTAAAATTTATAAAACCATTTACTCAAATTAACTCTGTATTTAAAAAAATAAAAATCAATAAGATGCATTGCTTCCTTATACGTTTATAATGCGTAAATTCAATAAAATAAAAATTTTAATTCATAGATACAATAAATATACTTCGGTCCAACAAAAAAAAAAAAAAAAAAAGAAACATTAAAGTATTATTTTTACATAGCTTTACGGCGTATAGTTACAATATTCCGTTAATTCCAAAGAGCCAGGATACTGTTTCTGAAACCGCACTAATTAGTGGTCAGGAAAAAGGAAAGAAAAAGCTGGTTGAGCAAAATGTTACCCACATATTTTTTTTGCTACTTATATTGTAACCACTTTTTTTCTACCAGTCATCAAATTTATATTCTTACTACACTGAAGAGCAAAAATGGCGGAAAAAGCTGACATTATTTCAATTCGGAAAAAAAAATTGCATCTCCTAAATTATTAATAATTTGTTTAAAATTAAAACTTTATAATCTATTAAACACAGTATACTGATTTTGCTTTTTAATTTGTTTACGGTGTTAATTTTCAATATAAATCTTAATATTTAAAATATTATTTTTTTCATATTAACTTTTCAATTATTCATACATAAAAAGTATATTTTTTGTAGAAATAATATTACAGCTTAGGAAAAAAAAAAAAAGTAATTTTATGAAACTAGAGTCCAATTTATTTTTGCACCTTAGTATTTTAAGAAAATAATTTTGGGACAGACTATTATAATATATCCTCGTAATTAAAACTCAAAAAATACCAAAGTAAAACATTTTGCATAATCAACTTTTCTTTTTTTGTTAATTCTTCCAGATCACAAAATTAGTGAGCTTTCAGAAACAGTTTATAGCTCAGCTATTTATTCATAAAGAAATATTCTCATAACACGATTCATACAAGCAAAGAATATTTTCATGTCAAGGAAACACAATGATTCGAGTGTTTGACCCGCTAAAATTTTTCTTGCTTAACAAACTGATTGACCTGAATAAAGCTAACGCGCTTTCCCACTTATTTCGACAGCCGTGGTACTGCTTGGGAAACCTTTTTCAACGCCCCAATGGCCATAGGAAACTGGCACGATTTTCTTTTCACATTCTGTGAAATATCCTCTAACATAATATTTTGCGAAAATAATAAAGCTATTATAAAATGAAATATTGTACCAGAGAAAAAAAAATTGAGAAGAATTCAACTTAGGAATCTATAATACTTTGAAGTAATTTTAACTCTAAAAAAAATTAATATGAATATAACGATTATTTTTCGGAACCTATTAAACTAAGAACAATCGATTATTTAATTAAAATAAGGCATATCAGTTCATAAGTTCCTTGATTTAAAATATTTACTATCTGAAGATAAATGCAATATTTTAATCCAATTAAGATTCTTCATACTATATGAAAAGAAATTGTTAATTAATTAATAATTATATTTAGTAGTTTTTTAAATTGTTGAAGTGAAAAAACTTCCAAATAGAATATAACCAATTCTATATTTTTCTTGTACAACTTTTCGGGACAATTATCCCATACTGCACCTTTACAATCCACATATTTGTCATATTTTCAATTCCCACATTGAAATCATGTCATCTATATAATCATAGTTTAAAATTGTTTTATACCTACATTATTTAAATTAATATAATCAAACTTCCTAAAAAGAAAATCCAGAATATTTTTAGTAGATTTAATTATTTATTATAATGATTCTGACAACTGGTTTTAAGGATTTCAAATGAATCCTTTATTTTTTACAGTATTTGTTTTTCACCTTAAGAAGGATTTCACACATACTTTTGTTACATTACGTTATTGTTATATTTTGAACATATCGTAATATTATGTAAGAATAGTTAATTTAAAAATTTTTGGGAAGAATATACATGGTCTGGAAATTCGTCATGGAAAAACATATAATATGTTCATATTTTTGAGAACCTGGTAGATTTCCAATTATTTTTCACATAGTTTAACTAAATAGTATCAATTATTTCTGTAAAAAATACTCAATAAAAGTAATATGAAAATTATAAATATTCAATATAAGAAATACTAAAAATTAAAAATACTCAATAAAAGTAATTCGAAAATTAAAAATACTCAATAAAAGAAATAAAAAACAAAACAATTTGTTGAATTCATCCTTATTTTGAACACTTAAGATATTTTTGTGACTTCAGTTCTAGATGAAAGTACTTTTCTTTTCTCTTCATTTATTTTCTGTGTGTTCATTTATTTATTATATTATATATTATATTAATTATACTAACCAACATCTATTTAGAATATATATTTTTGGCAGTTATTTATTCTAGAAATGTATTATTACTTTATTAAAAATATTCCAGGTTTTATATATGGTCTTTTCTTAATTATTGGCTTCATTTAAATACTTTTTTATTGTTCATAATTAATGAACAATACGTATTATAAGATAAAAATTAAATTATGAAAGAATATTTTAACTGTTTAGTATAAAAATATACTATATTATATCAACCTTACAGTTCATACTAAACGTAAGTGCTTGGATAAAACTATGAAACATTTTTTTTTTTTTACCAACTTTTTATGTGACAATTTTGAGAATGAGCAACAGAAGAAGATTTGCTGAATTCAAATCAGCTAGATCATGAAAAAGTATCAACATATAAATAAAAAGCTTAGCGAACTCGAAAGTTCGATGCCGATTTGTCTATACACATCTATTTAATTACCGGCGTTCTAACTCATCATCAACGCAATCCTCCTACCTACGTTTCGGTCTACTCCCTCGGACTTTTGCCAACCGGCTCAACTTTGTTTAATCTTTTAGTGATTCGTTCTCTACAATCTTACACCTCCATTTTGTTCGCCGCAATGGTATCATTTTAATTATACTAACAGGATGCAGTTCACAAAATTCAGGATCGTATAGCCTCCCTAATTCTCCAATTAACTCAACCTCATTAAAGAATAATATATTTTTTATCATTTATTTATCGTAATATTATTTATTTACAACTCTTACAATGGTCTACATAGTGGATCATGATTCTTGAATAAACCATAATTTGGAAAACCTTCAGGTTCAGTATTGAGTTCCAACCATCTGAATTGTTCTGTGAGTGCTTGACTCGTTTTGCTGTTATAAGGTTGAGTGAATCCAAGAAGTGGTTGACCTAGCACAATCCCTACTATAGACAAATACCACTTATTTTCAGCCAAACTAAAATTTATTGCACCAAGCAATGATTGGTGATCGTTCAGTTTATGAGGAGCCTCAACTCATTTCTATTTTTAGGGTTCTCGAGAATTATTTGTTACTTCCTTGCAATAAATATTGTTGCTAAAATATTGTTACTCAAGTCTAGTATTTACAAGTTTAGTGAGAACATCAAAATTTTTGTTACTACACAGCGCTTGAAGTAATCTGAAACATATTGAGGCAGCCGACCCTGAAATATACTATCGATTTTTTTTTTCTCTTAAGAGCTTCAGTGATTCACCCGTTTCCCGACAAAACGATAACGTTTTATCAAATTTATCGTAATTTATTGACGTCCTTTTGGTAGATCTTTGGCATAATATGTTAGGTCGTTTCCGCTCATTAAGGAGAGGAAATGAATCTATATCGATTGCAATATCGTATATCATTATAATCGCACAATTCGTTGATTTTATAGTCGCCGTTTTGGTTCTTTTAGTCACGCTTTATATGTGCCAGTAGTTAGTAAATGCGTTCATTTTCTAATTCAAGATGTGTTTATAAAAATAAATAAATATAATAAAAATATATTCATTGAGTTTCTATGTTCTTCCTGTCAGACATATTTCTTGGCTACCTAAAAATTTTATGAAATTTTTAATGACATCAGACACTAAAGATGGATACTACCAAAACTATCCGGAATCTGTGAGGATTATAAGACGCAACCTCTTAGCAAATGCGGCTAAATTGGGAATCCAGCATCGGTTAATTTTCCAGCCAATAAAACTAAAGAATGGTTAATGTTCAATGTTCATCAACAACTCTACAACCACCAGACTTGAATATAATTAAAAATTTATGGCACGTGTTAGACCAAAATGTTGGAAAACACCACATAACCGAAAGACACCACCCTCAAGAATCTTTTAGTGCAAGAATGGAAACAAATTTTAATTAAATCCAGATTTAATTAAAAACGTACTTCACGTTTACAAGCGGTTATTGCTAATTGATGCTAAAGGAATACAAATATATTAAATTTTAAAAAATGAAGAAAACGTATGAAGGTCAAATACTTTTCTCCTGGAATTTTCGTAAAATTTAAGTTTTGTTTTACAAGACAAAAGGTATTTCATTTGAGTTATACATGTATTTATTCAGTTTCAAATACACTTTTTATTTTATAAGGTAAATCGTATTTTTTATTACCTAAATTCATAATTTATTACAAAAAAAAAAACTGGGTGGGCAAATACTTTTTTTCCCCTACTGTACATGATTTTGAACATTTAGCTTAATAATAGTGTCTCCAATATTGTACATAGTACATACTAATAAGTAAATAATTCAAGTCAACCTAGAATTTAATTTAATATCTAAAAAAAAAAATATCAAAAACATCGAGCAGAAAAGAAAAAGTATGACTATAATATCGTTACTCTCCAACCAAAGTGGCGTATATCCAAATTTTACAATCTTGCACAGTTTCCTTTTAAATTGAATTTTAAATTATATCCACAATTGGGATTAGAAGAGAGAGAGTGAGAAATACTTTATTCATCTATGCTGCCTAAATACACCAGGTTGCTATATCGCACAGCATACTTATCATTCCGTAATCAGACATACAAATTACATGGTATAATAAAATAGAAAGAAAACTTTTTTTCCCTACAGTTTCCTTTTACTATCAATTTCGGTCTATACACCAAATAAAAATATTTCAATTCATTACTTTTTTTCGTTCCCTTTTCTGTTCTTTCAATTTCACCATTTCACAATTTTTTAATTCACCCGATCAACAAATTCCCTCTTTCGAATTCACCCTCCTAGATCCTCTCCAGTGACACGCTAAACAAATTCACTATTAGACGTCAATGTGAGATCAGTCACAGCAGTAGATCAATTTACCAAAAACAAACAAATAAATACATTTTACGAGCACAAGACTAACACATAGATTCAAAGGAAAATATAATATACTTATATTATATAAAATATATAATACTTTCGGTTCTCTGGTTTCAATATTATTTTATCTTACTTATTTATTTTACACGATTGTTTTCATCTACTTTATGCTCGTTTTCACATTAAGGTTACCTCACTATAATTTTATAGCTAATTATTTTTTTTATGATTACACTTGCTTCTTATTTTCCGTTAAAGCCTAAACCGTTATCCATCCAACATGCAACTTTCACATAAAGATATATTGTTGTTTAAAGTTTGTTGCCTATCTGTCCTGATTAAGATTAGCATCTTTTTTATATTGTTTCTTTATTTATTTATTCACTTACATTTATATATCCCCTTGCTATTTAATTGTACCGTAGTTACACCTCATTTATTTACTCACTCTTTTTTCCTATTCTTTAATTTTACCATATTTTTTACAATTTATATTAATTTTTTACACTAATTACTACACTAGTAGTGTATTTTCAATTTTATTATTAATTACAGTACTTATTGCATATGTTTTTAATTTACTTCTTTCCTTTTCTATACAACTGGTTTATTTATATTTTTTTAGCATTTTATAATTTACAATGTTTGTATCTTGTTTTCAATTAGCCGTGCCCTTGCCAATGAACGAACCCAAACAGGTATCTAAATCACATCCAAAATACTTAGCTGTTTACGAAAAAAAAAAATAATAATAAACAATAATAATGAATCACTTGCCGTTCCTTTTGAGCAATGTCAATGTTCTTGATAGTAAACACATTGCTATACCGAGAAGTTTCAGAAATGTTAAATGTTATAGAAAGAAGGAAAAGGTAATATAAAACAGTCACAATTTAATCATGTAGACACAAAGTGGAGATTATTTCTAGAGCTAAACAAACTCTTAAATCTTTACTCGAGCCAGAGCTGATGATAATGCACAAATCAGGCAATGATCAGTTAATGTTTTGCATCGAAATTTAAGTGGGAGATCCAACCTAACGTTGATGCATTAAAAAATATATATACACATAAAAATATAGCATCCTAAATACACCATACACGCATTTTCATGTTATTGTATAATCTGCAATGTATGATCTGAAATAAGCCTAAGAGTGAAGTGAAGGGAGGATCTCAATTTTAAGGCAAGTGGAATTGTGCTACGAAGACTTGAAGAGACAGAGAAATTATTCTAACAATAACTGGAAAAAACTAGACAGATATGAGGTGGAACCAGACAACAGTCAACATGAAGTATTAGAAATCAATCTCAAACAGGAGAGGCATGAATAATCTGGGCTGATGAATAGTTAACCTTTCTCTCTGATTTGATGCCACATTGTAGGTGTAATAAGGTTTTCACGTCGGTTTCATGTGTCAAATTTATATGTTGTAGATAAAATTTATAATATAACGTAAAAGACTAAAACCTTATTTTAGTGTATATTAATTTTAAATATTAGACGTCTAATCTCTCAATATAAAACAAACTACTAATTTATAAGACTATCCTCATAGTACAAGAGCCGAGAAGAAAAAAAGGCAGTCTCATCCCAATTTTGATTACTTTGATCAAAACTACGTATAATTACTAGTCAAAACTAGTAGGAATAAAAAATGGCGATAAAAAATGTTTCAAAACCTTAAAAAAACATTTATTTTTCATTCGGAGCATCTACGAACTACGAACAACACACGAAAATCTAAAAGAGCATTATTCAAAGAAGAGTAAATTTGCTGAAATATTAACCCTAATAGCGCTATTTACATCGAATAGTTCCCGAGATATACCTTCTTAAAAAGCAACATTTCATAACAATGTAATGAAATATCAGTAGTTAGTTAATTTATTTTGAAAAATCTATATCTCACTATAGAACTATGTGACATACAGATGTCTATTAGCACTTGCAGCTAGTTTATAACCTTTACTTTCGTAGGAATAATAGTTTTCATGATATTTGCTAAAATAAATTGATTTATAGTTTACTGATATTTCATTAGCCGAATATATCCGAATTTATCAAATGTTAGCTTATAATAAATATTTTAATTACTATTCCTTTATTAAGTTCTTTTGGCCGCACCCGGATCATCTTCCTTCTATATTTTTCTAATTTATTGTATAATCTACTACTTATTTAATTTTCAAAATTAATTATAACGGAATATATCCCAAACGCAATGGAATTTAAATAGTTTTTAAGACAACCTAAACTACGTCTTAGAATAAGTGGATATTCAATTAATTATTCCAAATTGTGCGAAAAATACTTCAAGAAACAGTAGAAAACTATACTTGAAGTAACTGGAAAATCTCTGGACAATGATGAGAGAGAGAAGAAAGCAGACTAAAAATTTTTTTTTTAAATTTATTTATTGATATTTGCAACTGTCTTGAAAAATGTACAAGTAAAGTTGATATTCGTAATACAAGAGCATGATAAATATATGTGGAGAATTCTAACCATTGATAGAACTCCAATAACATTTCTAGAGGAGAAGATCTCGGCCATATTCTTTTCAGACGCCTAGGAGGATTGCCAGGTAATGAAGCAGAAGCGAGATTAGAAACAAATGGGTTGAAGTGGTTAGGAAGTTTGTTATGGAAGGATTTGTATCTTTTTCTGGCCAAATGGAACATTGAGGTCCTGATGGATGATTCAAAACAATATAAGGAGGAGCATTAAGGATTTTACGAAGTATTTTGAACAGAAACTGAATTGGATAACGGAGTTATTCGATGGTTTAGTGGAGTCCCAAATCTCTCAACTCCGTGTGTCCAGATAGGCCTTATTATAGTCATATAAATGTTGGAAGTTTAGACTGTTTATCAATGTTGAAATAATCGGAATCGTCCAGAAGTTTCCTGTTTTTTTAATCTTGTAAGAGGATGCCAACTCAATCGTTTGTCCAGATGTAGTCCTAGACAACGGATCTGTCCGACAGGAATAAGTGGGGTACTATTAAAGGATACTGTGGGGCAGAAAGTCATGGGTTTACGACGAAGGGTAAATGTGATTTGGTGGGATTTATTGGAATTCATTTTAATCCTCCAGTTTTAGCACCATTCTTCGAGGGTGATAATGTGGGATTGGAGGGTTTAGGATAAAATTGATGAGTCATTATTCACTAATAATAGACATGAGTCATCAGCATACGAAGTGAGGATAGTGTTAGAATAGGTTGGGATGTCAGCTCTAAAAACTGTATAAAGGATATGACCAAGAATACTGTCCTGGGACTAAAATATATTTTTCAACTTTATTAATTTTCATTTGGTAGTGGGAGCTATAGATATCAATTTTTTAGTTTGTTAGTAAGAAAAATATTAGATATCAATTTTACATTGGAGGGGTATAATGAATAAAACTTTCCATGATTTTTTCAACTTTTTGTAAATTCGATAAATAATACCAAAATCTCACATTTTTGGAATTCCGTCTAGATTCATGCTTACTTTCTCAGTTCCTATGATCATTTCCACTCCATGAACATGCTTTGCCCTCGGCCTTCTGTAAAATCTAACGCACGAAACTTTGGCTACTTACATACAATGATAGTATCGACATACCATTAAATATCAAACGGTATCTAATATGATAATTTGTTTGAAAGAGGTCAACTTAAATCCATTTTTCACGATGATTTCAAATATGCGAACAGGATTTTTTCCCCCTTTCGCTGTCAACTTATTTCGCAGGTAGGTTTATTATACTGTCACGCTAGTTTGATGAAGGTCTCGCTAAAAAGAAGGGTATCCAGTGAGATTACCCAAAAGTGAAAATGTGTTACCAAGTACTTTTACGCAAGTATTTGATTGCCCCGGATATGCTTTGACTGATATTCATAAGAAAACTTGGGTTTGTAAAGTAAGTCATTATTGCTATTAAAAATTAAAAATTTCGCATTCATCAGAACTTACTAGATCTAACCTGTATATTTGAGAATTGTAAATTCCAAATTAAATTTATGACTTCTTCAATGTTCATTTTATAGTATTATTCGACATGTCAATCAATTAAACAATTTAGTACATCTAGCGATAATTTAGAAAAATGTTTCCTGACTCAACAATGTTTTTTTTATTCAATACCAGATCGGCCTGGTGGGCCTTACATGGTTAATGTAAGATGTTCATTTTTTTTTTTTATTTCAACAATTGATTATGGGGAGGGGTACAGTCTCATACAAAAGACACCCCTAACTATATGCAATGTAATAAATAAATCAAAAAATTAAGATAAAATGAATAGATTAAAATAATATTTCTTAATAAAAGATACAATAAGACGTTAATCACAAAATCAATGACATTTATGGATTTATCAAAAGAAACAATTGACTTCTAATAGAAAAAAAAATGAAAGTTTTTTTTTTTTATTATTATTTATTGCTATTTACAACTGTACATTATAATACATTTAGTAAATCTGATCTAAGTTAAATTGGAGTGTTACAGGCGTGTAGAGAAACTACTCATTGGTAGCACTCTAATGACATTTTACATTAACTGGTCTCGTGGCCATCTTCTTTTCAGACGCCTCGGAGGATTGTCAGGAATGGAAGAGGATGAAAGATTAGAAACTAAGGGGTTTGAGTGGTTAGAGAGTTTATAATGGAAGGATTGATGTCTGGTTCGGGCTAGATCGGTTACATAGGGAACATTAAGGTCTTTATGAATGAGTTTATTTGTGACGTAATAAGGAGCATTAAGGATTTTACGTAGGATTTTGGATAGTAACGGTTGGATGCGGGAAGAATTTGATGGTTTGGTGGAGCCCCAGAGCTCAATTCCATATGTCCAAATTGGTCTGATTATTGTAGTGTATACTAATTTTTTGTAATGAATGGGAAGTTTAGAGCGTTTGTCAAGTAAGTGTTGTAGCAATCGGAATCTACGAGCAGTTTCTTGTCGTTTCAGTCTTGTGTGTGGATTAAAGTTAATTTAAGAAAAAGTTGAAGAGAAAAAAAAGAAATTAAGATAAAATGAAATTTTAGAGTGACAATAACACAACTGATAAAAATAGAATTTATAACAGAATGTCCTGCAGC
This sequence comes from Halyomorpha halys, assembly GCF_000696795.3. Taxonomy (NCBI): domain Eukaryota; kingdom Metazoa; phylum Arthropoda; class Insecta; order Hemiptera; family Pentatomidae; genus Halyomorpha; species Halyomorpha halys. The sequence goes on from NW_027106661.1 coordinate 768,668, forward strand.
AGCCTGGTCTTCGGGTAGAGGTTGGGTTTCTTAAGTTGCAGGCCACTGCTCCTTTAACTGTAGGTAACTGGGAGTGGAACTTCATGAACCTTTTTTTAATGTAATCATCTATTGTCTCTATTACATTTATTTGGTTTGATCTTCCTTAAGAGGCACTCTAGTAGTAGTCATATCAAACTTTACTAATTACTAATAATTTATTAAAAATCGTATTAAATAAACCTTTCCAGTTTATTTCAGTTATTGTTGAATTTAGTTGTTACAAGCGAGGTAGTAACCAGCCAGCATAATCAGCATTGAGCAAGCTGAGGGTCCCACATATGGTTAACTATGTCGATTGTGACGGCTTCTCTGTACGCTGGGTCACGTGGTCATAGCATTCTCTGAGGAATACATCAGATCTACAGGGCATGATAAGCTAATGAAAAGAAGGGCATGAGATGGGACAATAAGAAAAAATAATATGATCCCATATTTATTTGTTGTACTTATTTACCATCGAATTTGTGTTTCAACTACTAATGTATTTTTATTTATTTTCGCAAGATTTAATTTATTAGCAAAAAAAGATTATGATAGTTACGAAAATGTTTTCAGTGATGTATGCTAGATACATGAGATAGTTCCCAATCGGTAATGAAATCGTGAGTAACAGAGGCTGAAATATCGAACAGAACAAAATTCAATAAAAAATAAAATTGGGTTTTGATTGAACTTAGAAATAACGTAACAACTCAAATTTTGACGTGTTTCGTTTCAAGACACATTCAATAAAATATTATATATCTATGCCCCGCCCATGGCTTTTCTCAGATCTGCTTAAATCTGCATTTGACACGAAGGTTACAAATCAGCCGAGGAGAATCCTTGTAACTTGTATAATTTAAATATAAAAATTTCATATAGTCGGTACAAACCATAAGTGGTGCAATGCGAATTTTGCCGTATTGGGTATATTTGTTTTTAATCCGATTTTGGATTCTCAAGGCAATGCTAAAAAGACTTGACAAAATACCTGATGCAACTAATTAAAAGTGCTTAAAGATCAATTACAGATATAAAAATTAAAATGGAAGCTACCTTAAACCTGTAATCAAAATAAAAAACAAAACAGTTCTTTCAGAAATTTCCAGAAAAGCTAATTTTTATTAATTGTAGCTAAAATGTACTTTCAAAGTGAGCTATGAGATAGCTTGATTCAGTCAACAAACACTCCCGCAGTCGAATATTGGTTTTGCGGTTCCTTTGAAGGAAGAGATAAGAAACCTTTCTTTAAGGAAGAGTCATCAAGCGAAGGTAACCATAAAGCATTGCGAACCCATCGAGTTATCTCAGTAGTTAACCCGAACAAGAGCCATTAAGGAATAGTCCCAACAGGAACCTAAGGTAGTTGAGGAACCAAACTCCGTGAAATTACTGACAAGAAGTTGAATGGCGACTCTCTCGACAATGCTGCAAAGATCAATAGCTACAAACCGCTTCCTCTCTGGAGCTGGGAACGAAATTCGCAAGATAAGGCTATTCCATTGTACGCGGCTCCCAGGGCCTTGTCTCTTGGCTCCTGGGATGAGCTTCGTCACGCCAAGTCCTGAGGAGGTTCGACCTTCGGGCCAATCAAGGACCATAATTAGGAACGATGAGAAGCCGGAGTTAGTTAGATTGAAGGATGTGTGGAAATGGTCTAGATGTCGAGACTTAAAAACATTGTGCACATAAAGTACACAAAACTCTTCTCAGCATCTCTACTACCATAGTCGTAAATACCATCAAGAGAATGTCTTGAGACTTCTGCCAACAATAAAAATAATCCCCAACTTGCTTCCAACTTTAGACCAAATCGAACCAGTCGTTTTCGAAAAATAAATGTGTCAAGGAAAACAAGCATGTGTATGCGTCTGGGAAAGAAATCGATGGAATTTTAAAAAAATGACATGGAATCCAAATCCAAATCGGATACTATCGATTATGATCGAAAACTAATTTGAGTATGAGGATTAGCAACCCCGGTCTCTGACGGTGCCTCTTCATTCAATTTTTGGGGCTAACGATTCAATAACACACTTTCAAGTATGTTTCGGCGTCGGCGGTTTCCTTAAGCATTTCCTAATTTTCTAAGCACCTAATGTTGAGGAAAAACTTGTGATCATTCTGACTATATTTATAGATTTCTTTGACCTTTGTTCCGTAGAGCTATATTTGCAGCTTTCATACCATTTAGTTCCTGATATTAGCTGGGGCGCTACTAATGGTTTTATTATTACATTCTGTTTTATCGATTTTTCTGGTTAACTAGGTTCTCATGACTTGAAATCTAAAAGCCAAAACTCCACGTTTTTATTGCTAATTTTACCGATGTTCGTTTATTTTCATTATCATCATTTTATTTTTATCGTTTCACTATCGTTCATATTTTGCCAACCATTAAACATCCCCCAGATGACAAACATATTCGGAATTTATCCATTAGTATGACTAATGCCATTCAAATTTAGGTGGGAGAGCTTAATTCGGGGTTTCCTGGGCAGAATGTAAATATTCTTTATAGGTAATGATAGTGGTAAAAATTGTTTAATTATTTACCTCAGTTTTTTTTTCCTATTTTTTTAGTTATCCATCTAGTTTATAATGAATATATAAATTTATTTTTATCCATTCTATCTAGTTGATGTTAATTATTTTATTGATTTTTTTTTAATTATTATTATTTAGTTACTTTTTATGTTTAGTTAATATGTATGTAAGGTATGATTGTGTACATCCCTAATACCTATTGCCCTTGAGTGTGGCAGAGTGTATTGTTTCCACAAAAGTTTTGGAAAAAATAAATAAAATAAAATAGATTCTTAACAATCTAATGACTTCTGTCCTCATAATTCAACAATTTCTCTTCATCCAAACGAATTTTTAAAATATATAAACACAAAATACGGCTACTCTGAAACTAGACAGAATCCTATTCAACCATCAATACAATTTTCCCATGTCCCAGAATAAAGTTATTTTTTCATTTCATTTCAATTTTCTGAATGGTTATGGTGAGATAATTTGTTTTAACTATTAAAATTCATATGATCATCGGAATGGAAATATATCGCAATATTTTAGCTATTAAATTTTGAGCAAAACATTTTTAGAAATAAATCATTACTGAGCTCATTTTAAACTCTACATAAACAGGTTCGCTCTAGCATGGGTCATTATTTCATCCGAATTATATTTTAAATTAAAACAAACGGTTTATGGCTGTTATTATTACTAGCCGCTTCAGGAATCATGTTACGAATAAAAGATGTATTAAATGTATGCAGACAGGAAACTTATTTTTTTCCATGTAGATCTGCCATTTTGCAAAAGTACGACAGTATGAAGTATTTCCTTTGTATGCAATTAATTATTTTATTATTTCAATGTACTGACAGGCATACGCAATCTACTGTTTTCGTATTTTTTTAGGAAAATATTAGTGTAGGGTATTTAAATCATACATTATAAATAATTTTAACCAGATGTTTTTTTTTTAATTCCAGATTTTTTTTTAACGCCATATCAATGGGAAGAACTCTTTAAAAATGTGGAAATCGTCCCAGGGATCAGATCAAAAGACTATATACAAAAGCTATTGACAATTGGGATTGTATATATATTGACAAGAGAGGAAAGACAATGTACGAAGTACGACAGTCGACGGGCAATATAAATAATTCTACAACACACAGCCGTCACAAATTGTCTTTTGAATAATACAATAGGGGAGACACATAATGGCAACCACCGAGCTCTGGCCAGCGTTCTGTCTTCTGTCGCTATCACGGGAGCAAATATCTGGGCCACGGATTCTTTTTAGGCAGTCCATACTGACTTTAAATGTAAAACTTTGGTACGCCGTATTAATTTATTTACGATTTATTTATTAATTTAATACATACAAAAACAATTTCAATGACATTACTATAATCAGTATTCATGATTTTTTTCAATGCATTTGGATTTTTCTTGTAGCATTATATGTGGAATGGATGAGTCTTGTTCTCATGATAAACTCAAATTAACACGAAGTATTTCTCAAACGTAAGGTTCAAATATATAGTAGTGTGCATCGAATTGAGGGATCATAAAGTATACATCTTAAATTGAGGCTGTAAACTTTATTTTTTTAAAAATCGAAATCGTAATATTTATTTCTGTTCATACAGTTTTACTGTCAGAATAAGGATTATACATCTGTCTAAAGCGATTCCTTAGGTTTAAATGTTGTTCAAATTGTAAAACAAATCAATGGATTAAAAAACGGTTTATTTTATGCCACGAAAAAATTAATGCGAATAAAAATCAATAAATTTTGGAAACTCTCTTCATCTATCGGTGGACTATAAAACATCACGTGGGACTAAGCAGTTTTCTAGGGCAAACTGTAAAAATTATAATGCATTATTCATTTAAAAATACATTACCAAAAAAAATAAATAAATAAAAAAAAAAAAAGCGATATAAGAAAATATATGGTGTAATAATTTTTTTAATATTTTTAGCTCACTTCTCCAATCCACAAATCAATTTGAATAATTCAAAAACTATCTCTTGCAACAGTCCAGATAATCTTTAGAACGATAAGTAAACTGTATAGAAGACTAAAAAAATAAAATAAATAAATAAAAAAGGGAAACAAATAAATCAAGAAACAATAGAGTTAAGAAACAGCAAATAATGTTTATATTATACATTGAAACAAAAGTAGTTAAGGATGTCGTGCAAATGGGCACTTGAATTTATTAAAATTATAAATTATCGTATAATAAATTATTAGCATAAATAGTAAAATATTCCACAATGATTGTAAATAAATAAATTAATCGGTTTATATTTTCCCAATGATTCTGAATCAAAAAAATGTTGAGCTATGTTATAAGGTAAAGATATTTACACAAAACAAAACTTAGTATTGACTCTCTATTTTTTTTTCAGTTTAATCAAAATAACAGTATAAAAAATTATACTGAGGATTATATATTCATTAATATAACAATTTACGGGGAAAACATACCCCTAACACTTCATACTTATTTAATTGATTTTTTCTTTAAATAAACATCGGATAATAGTTTACTATCACCATATTGGTTCTGTAAAACCAGTATATATGTACAGATTCCAGCATATTTACAACGTAATCTGTACTTGGTTTAGTTTATTTATTTATTTCTTATTTTTATACTTATTAAGCAACAAAATATTGAGTTTTTTCATCACACCGATAAGCATTGTTAATTATTTTGGCCAAAGTATGAAATATTAAATAAAATTTGTTAGTCGGTTTCAATCATTGATTATTATTTAATAAGATTAATGTAAGCCATTGAAATTGAGTTAAAGTACGGTGTATCACAAGGTAAAGGGATAGACCTATGTTTTATAATGAATAAACCTCACCTTTACAGACCCAGTAAATTCCACTTAAATTTATTCGTTTATTATATTTCTCCAATGTTGTATTAGTATATGAACTTTAGTTGATTTCATTTTATTAAAACCCAAATGTTACGAATTCTAAACAAAAATAAAGTGGTATCAAACATTTGACCGACAGATTCATCTTGGCGAGTAATCAACTATTTCTTTTTGTTTAATTAAATCGTGATGTTTTTTCGATACTGTGAAATGGTTTAATAATTATAATTTATTTATGTATCACAAAATCCACAATTAACCAAAATAAATGTTTCATCAAGGAATGTCAGCAACATATCGATTTTTTTTTAAATTTCATTCATCGTGACCAATAATTATTAATAAAGAATAAAACCGTTGACAAACGATACAATTATTGATAATCCTACAACCGTATGGTTATTTAAAGGCTCATTATTTGAAATAAGTGGAGAAGGTATCTTAATATGACGTCACTCAGCATTACAATTAAACATTGAAGTAATTATTTATTTATTATAAGAATTCCTAGAAGACTTATAAAGAACTTTATTATAAAGTTTCAGCAATGATATCAGTAACAATAAATTAATTCTCCAACTATTTACTCGATTTCGTAAACATATAGGTACATCGCAGCAACTCTTAATTTTTTTTTATATTTAAAAATTGAAATAAATGTCCTTAGATAGTGCTCTTTATCTGACAATCATAAATAGGTCAAAAACCAATTAGATTTGTTATGGATTAATTTCTAGGCAATTTCAGACTAATTTCTGTTTAAGTTGTTTAGAAGACAAGATAAAAAGTGAGAATTGATTTAAAATTAAAAATATTCTATTTTACATTATAATTTTCAAATTTACACCTTACATAAGATCGTATTGTCAATTTTTTTTAATTATTTACAAACTACAAGACAAAAGAATGTAGCAATTAAAAGAAATTCAATATTTTTAGCAAATATTTATTAAGAGATAAAATACCTATATATTACAACCGCTATAAATATAATGGCCTTTCAGTATTTTTCCATCAATTAAAATTCTATATTATAAAAAAAAAATAATCAGAAAACCAGATCGGTTTTTTTTTTAATTTGGTGCCTAAACTGTTATCAGAAAGAATTGTTAAAATAAATAAACTTACAAAAAATGTAATGTAACTGACCGTTAATGTAAAAAAAAATTCACGTTGTAATATTTATAAAGGGGCTCTAAGCCATCATAATAACACTTATATTATTAATCTATGATAATAATATTAGATGGTAAGCAACAAAGTCAATGACATATAATTGATTCTCATATCTTAAAAATTAGAGTTTATTGTATGAAAAAAAAGGAAACATTTTTGTATATTTTATAAATGATATCGTATAAAAAAACAAAACAAAAAAAAAGATAATAAAAAACCTTATCATTAATTATTATAGACCACGGAATTATACAAGTGTCCTACTTAAATTTGACCTTAATAGATTTTTTCCTTATATTTATATTGTATAGTATTATATTTAGTTTGTTTTTTTTCAATCAGATAAATCTTCTAGTCATGTTTCTGATGAAAAAAAATAACTATTCATTTAACCCATTAAACTTTATTTATTGAATTGTAATTATTTAAAAACTAGAAGTTCTTTGTTTTTTTAAATATTTTCTATTAACAAAATTATAATTTTACTACTATATCAATTATTACGTTGCAGGCATATACTATACTATAAGCTTTGAAATTCCTAGCACAATACCTATTGTACTGATATTATCAGTAAACACAATTTAAAAATAAATAAATAAGACTAGTTAAGTTGTAAAATAAACATGATGATAAATTCTGCAAAAAATAAAACTGTACCAAATAAAAATCAATCAAAGTTAAACCATTGCAACACCGTGAAATTAGGTTGCCGTCTGACCCGGAATTCACCGGTAAAAAACTTATCAGTAATTTATCTCATCAACAATAAATCCAAATATTATTTTAGTTTTATTTATTTTTATCTGTCAGTAGAAATGAAACCGTTTATATTTTTTCATATTAAATATATATTACCGAAATTGAATTGTATTGTATTAGGGCATGTATGTGTTAACAAGCAATGATTTTAAAAATTTAAACTATTCATCAGAATTAACAATTACATAAACGTACGAACATTTACAAAAACATTGCTATTTTATTTATTCAAGATACGTAATTAAAATATATCATCTTATATTTTTATTTATAATTGAGGGATTAATGTGATATGGATTTATCAGTCCTTTATGAGTTTTTACTTAAATAATATAAAAAATTATTCTTTAATTTCGAAATAAAATATCTTTTAAAACAGACTCAACTCATAAAAATTATTATTAAAAACTTGATTGAATAGAAATTATTATTCTTGTAAATGTAATTCTAATAAAATTCATAACTCTTAAATAGTTTTATATATATTTTAAACATTTAGGAATCGAAGTATTTTAGAAGTATCAGTAAACTTTTATTGAAGTTATATTACTGTAATATTTAATAAAACATTTTCTTAATTATTATAAAACAAAATATAAATTTATAATATTTTTTATTTTATTAATAGGTCTTTTTTATATTTTATATTGTTTTTGTTATATTTATGTATATTTTATAGGCATTAAGGTGATATTTCTTTTTAATAAATATGCCTTAATCACATTCATAACATAAAATAACTTTTCAGGATTTCTAATCCCATAATGAGGTCAGACAACCCCTTAAAATACACCAATGTTATTCATAAAATAAACTCTCACAATCAGATAATTTTTTAACAATTGTAAAGAAAAATTTTTTTACAATAGTTCCCTTAAAAGGAATAATCTATATTAAAATTAATATTTCGTCATTATATATTAATAACAATTTTTTTTTTACATGTACATTCCTTAAAATAACGTTCTTATCTCACTGATAAGATGAAATTAGCTTCTATAATTTAACCATTTTGTTTATTTATTTTGACACATAGAATATTGTTTCGTTACCTCATTAATAGCCCTTATATTTAATTTACTGGTTCATTAAAAATAAATTTCATTGCATACGTAAGTGGTAAAAAGACTGTTCTAATAGATTAAACTATTTAATTTAAACTATCTATAATAAAAAAAGGTAATATTGTAATAGATTTTAATACTTTTTTGACTACTGTGAATAAATAGTGAGTTTAGTTTATGATTAGGTTGGTGTATGACCTGATGATGTGGTAAAAAGCCAGAAACGTTGTTTACTGTAATTGATATGATTCCATTGATCAATTTTTAATGAAGACATATCTTAGTATCTATAAAATAAAATATCATATTATCAGGTTGAATAATGTTTTGTGTTTCTGTATTATCATTTAATGATTGTTTTATTAGTAACAATTTGCAGTTCTTTGGAGGACTTCGTATTTATTTTATAGTTATTAATAATAATGTATAATATAGTAATATAATACAATAACCGCTAACTATATAATGCATTATAGGTTGGATAAAACTCGCGCTGTGAGAGGAGAAACGAAAGTTGTTTGTGGGGCAGAGACTAAAGCGGGGCATGGCGAGACCTTGCTACCCCCTCCACACCTAACGTTCAGTCCACACAGCCCAATTCTCTCTCCGCTAGGAATTAAATACCCTAATTCCTATAAAGTCTTCATCCGAACTCAAAGAACGCCTCCTTTGGAGGAAGGAGTAACCTAAAATTGATCCTAAACAATTATATAACCTCCCTCAGTCACCACATGCTTCCTAACCTATATGAACTATCTTATCATTCTGACTATTATCACAAATAAAGTAACCAAAACAAAAAAGATAAACTCACCTATTTCGTATGGGTTAATCCAAAATTTCCAACACTGTCAAAAATAAAAATACAAAAAAATAAATGAACTGCGTTCCGGCCCGCGAACACTGAACACAAATTCGACACGAAATATGTTCACAACGTTCCTGAGTGAATAGCGACGTATTTCCGTCAGCAGAACTGAAGAGAACAATGAGCGTTCGACAGATCGTAAAGCGACACTTCCCTCACATCGCCTTTGGGCCAACTGGCCCGTTGCGGCGAGGCGGGATGGGCGTACCCCCGACTATAGCCGAACTTGGCCGAATATATCCGAACTTCATTAAAAATTCATTATTCTTCAATAAAATGTACATAAATATTTCTATTTCTATTAATTTAAAAAAAAAATTAATTATTTGATAATGACATTTTTAATAGTACGTAAATATCCAGAACTTAACTAAATCAATGGTAACTAACGGCATTATTTAACCTCAATAGAAACTAAAAAATCGGTTACCTGAAATATTTTACTGGTTTAATCGGAAAGGTGACTTTCAAATCCTCGACATAGATCAAATCATAGAACAACGTTTAATTTTCCAAGAAAAAGTGTAAGAATTTATACCACTGTTGCCATTCAAGTGTTTTTTGGGATAATTTCGCATTGTATTCAACTACAGTTATACCAAGCGATACAGTACGTGACAAAAGTATACATTTTCCTTTTTAAATTTTTTTTTGACTCAGTAAAAATATATAGAATATAAACAAACAGATAGTATACAGAAATTTTTTTAATGGATGGTCCTACAGTACTTGTAGATTTTTGGTCACATGAACCTGCCACCTCCACACCTGACAGTCTTGGAAAGAGGTAGTTTCGGTTTTCTGCATGCAGTAAGCTGGAAAGAGGGTAAGAAAAAAAAATCCTCAGGACTACATGAAACCCACACTGTTTAAGAATAAAACCATATAAAAATATTTTTTTAATTATATTTTATTCCTAAAAATTCTATTTTCAAAATTTTAATAACGTTTCGGACGTTTCCTTTGGCCATTTTAAAACTTTTTTTCTTCTGCACCCCAGTTACATTATTTTCTAATAATTGAAATTTACAAATTGATAAAAAAATACAATAAGTAAAAGTAATAAATGTTTCAAAACACATGAACAAACACAACACTTCTTAGGAAGGAACCACCCAACCACCCACTCAATCATTGCTTTAAATTAATAGATCCCTTGGCCATCTTCTTTTCAGATGTCTCGGAGGATTATCAGGGATTGTTAAGGATAAGAGATTAAGAACTAATGAGTTTTGATGGAAAAGAATTTCGGACGTTGAGGCCTTTATGGACGAGTTTATTCGTGACGTAATAGGGAGCATCTAGGATTTAACGGAAAATTTCGAATTGTAAGGATTGAATAAGAGAGGAATTTGATGGTTTGGTCGACATCCATAGCTCATTTCTGTAGTGATCTCTAGTTTCTCATTCATGATCTTTAGTTTAACATGTTAAAGCGTGTTAAATGGAAAAACTTGTGTTAAATGGAGAAATATTTCCTTCTTTGCCAAAAGAATATAACATGTAACAGGGCTAAAAGTCTGTCACTAGGTATGTTAAATGGAGAATGACGTCACGAAACAGACCAGCTGAGCTTGTTTTATTTGTTGTCGTGTTAGGTTACTTACTCGTAGTTTGTATTTTGTTTTGTTTTTTCTTTTGTCTTATGTTTTGGACTTTTTCAAAAATACAATCTGTAGCCAAACTTTTACACTTCTACTTTTCACTTATTTTAGGCATGTCATAATAAATTACTGTAATCAAAACTTGGAAGTAACCAATAACATGAAGTTTTGGCAGGAAAGGTTATAAAACAAATTGCTCAGAAAATCCGCTAGGAGCTCTTATGCATTAATCATTTAACATAACTTTAAATAGCGCTGCTCACAATCCTATACTTATAACATTTAACATGGTAAAACATTTTACATTTAACAAAACTTCATGAATACCCCTTGTATGTCCAAATAAGTCAGATTATCGTAGTGTATTAGTTATTTGTGATTTTTTTTGTAGCAATTGGAAGTTTAGAGCGTTTGTCGAGTAAGTGTTGTAGTAATCGGATTCTACGAGCAGTTTCTTGTCATTTCAGTCTAGTATCGGGATTCCAATAAGTCTCTTGTAAGTCGCAAATTTGTTGCACTTCGGCAGTACATATACTACAAATTGAACGATACAGAGGCGATTACCGAGGTTTCTTTATAAAATTTAAATGTTTTCATAAATAGTAAGTATTCGTTATCAGTTTAGGTAATTTTTATTTATCAATAATTTATTAATCAATATTATATCAAAAATTATTTTTAAAATTATATAAACTAAGATGTTTTACATACCTATTCAGGGCAAAATTGATTTTTATATTACTTGATGGATACCCCCTGTGCGCCCAACCGCGGACCGACCCTCATTTTACAAATTGCACAACTGTTGCTTAAATTGTTTAACTGTGATTCATATGTATTCTGTTGTTCAGATTGTATATTGTATATATCAGGTTGTGTACCTTAAATGTAAAATAAATTGTTACACGGTGATCTAAAAGCTTTTTCATATAGTAGAGATTTTTTTTTTTTTTTAAGTTCGGAAACAAATGGAATATTATAGATATTCAGTATAAATTAAAAAATTATAATAAATAAACAGTATGTATTGTATATTTTACATGTGTATATGTATGACTATTTAATTATAAATTAATTCTTATTCTCTACTAGTGAGGAAACTTACGCTATTTAGATATTATATCTCGTATAAAAATAAACCATGAACGTAGCTATAAAGTTTTTTTTTTTTAGCCTCCTTTACTATTATATTCGTTTAACACATAAGTGCATATTACAGTGAAATGATATACATATTTCACTGTTATAAATATATCATTTCACTGTAATATGTATTTATGTATGTATTAAACGAATAAAATAATAAAGAAGGTTACGAAAAAAAAAGCTTTATTGTTTTATTTTTAATGTCTCTTTCATTTTATTAGAAACTCCGGCCACTTATTTGACAAATAGCATTAATAATAGATTTGATCAATAAGTTGCTTATGTAAAAAATATATACATAAATAAATGTATATTCTTATATTCTCCCTTCTCAAAAAATGTGGTAGCACTTTTCAAGATATGGAAATATGATACTTTATAATCTAAGACTCGATTTAAAAAAATATGTTCGAAGGCTGTACGCGGCTTTTCGCCGATTCTAAATTTCTTTTAATTTATCCACAGGTTATCTCAGAAAGACTCTCGAAATTTGAATTCAACTTAATTTTTATTGAGCATGAAAGGTTTAAGAGGAAAATTAAGTAGTATGCCTTTATTATAAGCCTGAAAAATCTTTACTCTGCTTAAAAAAATCAAGACATTACACTAGAGATATTATGGTTGATAAAAAAAAACCCTAGAATGATGCATTTTCTTTTTTATGTTTAAATTAAATAATAATATTATTTCAATTTAATGTTAATTTAATATTAAATCCGTCTTAATGGTTTTAATATAAAATCTTAAAAACGGAAAAAAAATATCTTTCCTGTGGGCGACCGTTGTGTAAACGTTTCACAGTAGTATAATATACATTTTCGGTTCAAAGTATAATTATTTGCGATTGTGTAATGTCAGTATTATGTCGTACGAAGCCGGTTATTCTCGTTATTCGTTATAATTTCAATTCCCAGAGCCTTTGACAAAGAATTTTCACTTAGGTTTGCCGGTCGAGGTAGCACGTGAATGTAAGTTTAAAGGGCTAAAACAGCTGTAAGTGCGGTGAATAGAGGTGGAACCGGTAGTGGCCAGGTGCCTTCTCTATTGTAGGATCTGCTTGGGATAGGTCAGTCGATACCACCGTCTCGCTTAACTATCCAATTATTTTCTAAAAACTATTACTATCGTAGTGGTATAATGAAAATGACGACAAAACATCATTGTTATTAAAACATTAATGGCTAGATAGGTATTTGAGACCATATTTCAGATGGCTACAATCTTACAATTTTCCTTACATTTATTTATATACATACTAGCTGATCCGACAATACTTCCCTATTATTATATTTAAGAATGTATATAGGTTTAATGAACATTGTTGATAGTTAAATTAAACATATACATATACATTATTATTATGATTTGGTATAATAAAATGAAGCCAATATTATTTTAGTGTCCAATATTATTTTAGCCAATAAATATTTAGTGTTTATTACTGATATATTACATTAATATTGCTGATTATATTAAGCTATATAATATCTACAAAAAATTATAAAAACATAATGTGGCTGAGGGTAAAGTAGGTCAGAAAATTATTTTTAAGAAAAGAGCATTTCAGCGTTGTTCCTTCAAAATACTAAATATCATTTTTCAAGGAAATTAGAAAATTTTCAGCTTGATTATTTGGAGTATTTTTTTCATCCAATTTCTACTTTAATATGGCCGTTGGAAAGTCGAATGTCTGCTCTTTTAGCCTAAATTAAATAAAATTAGATTCGAGATAAAATTAGGGGGGTAAAATATGGGAATATAATTTTAATTAGCGGTAAAAAATCGCACATTTTATTTTTATTTGATTCGGTTTGTGCACTTTGGTGCAGTTCATAAAGCCCTAAACCACTGCCAAGTTTGGTAAAGATTGGTCGAGTAGTATTGAAGTTATTGCTATTATTTGATTTTTCAAAAGAAATCAAAGGCCAATTAGGGCCAAAATGTTAGGCTAACAATTTTTATTTTTTTAATTCCTATTTAAGGGTTTCTCGAGGTGTTAAAAAAGAATATCAACTTTGTTTCACTCTTTTCTTTTTTTTTAATATTTATTTATTACTATTTACAACTGTACATTATAATACATTTAGTAAATCTGATCTAAGTTAAATTGGAGTGTTACAGGCGTGTAGAGAAACTACCCATTGGTAGCACTCTCATGACATTTTACATAACATGCAGGTCTCGTGTTTTTCTTTTTAGTCACCTCGGAGGATTGTCAGGAATGGAAGAGGATGCAAGAATAGAAACTAGGGGGTGTGAGTGGTTAGAGAGTTTATAATGGAAGGAGTGATATCTGGTTCGGGCTAGATCGGTTACATAGGGAACATTAAGGTCTTTATGTATGATTTTATTT
>NW_027106661.1:783401-789269 GCF_000696795.3 Halyomorpha halys
ACGACGAAGGGTAAAGGTGATTTGATGGGATTTTGTTTCACTCTTTAAAAAAACAGCTTTTACCAAAACCCTCTATGTGCCTCAAAGTTTTCAAAATATTTAAAAACTTGAGACCGACTGACCCATGAAAGTGTGGTAAAAGATTTTTTAGGAGTAAAACAAAGTTGATTGTTGATCGTTTGTAGAACCTCCAGGAACTCTTAAATACGAATTTTCAAAAAAATTGGAAAATAAAATATTTTAGACCAAAATGAAGGTGATTTTTTTTCTTGTTATTTAAGGAAATCTTATTATCTATCATGTTCTTATGTCCATTGAAAATGAATATGAAATGCTCTTTTCTAAAAAACAATTTGCTGATCTACTTAGCCCTCAGCCACATTATGTTTTTTATGTTTTTATAATGTTTCGTAAATACTATATAGCTAAATAGAATCAGTGATGTTTTTCTTATTCCTACGAAAGAATCAATTGGTGTACAACAACCGTGAAAAAACGCATACTTTCCGAGCTACAATCCAAATACGCTAAATTTTCATCATTACTTTTTTTCTACTCGAGAATTCGGGGCTTTCATTATCTTGAAACCTTTCCTTGGTGAAAGGGAACATGTTGAAAATAAACTGCACCCAATTCGGTCCAATAATTCAAAAGTTAATTGTGGACAAAGATTCGACCATTCCCTTTTACTTATGTAGAGAGAAACATACACTAATTTTAAAGTCGCAACTTCACAGCTCATGTCAAGAAAACATCGTCGTAATAGATATAAACGAACATGTTCATAATAAATATAAAATTTTAGTTAAAGATCATATATATATTAGGTAAAAATCAGTGTTATGTAACGTTTTCCAAAATATGTGGCCCACAAAATTTTGTTCCGAAATCCCGTACGTTCGTAGGTTCATTTTTTTTTTTTACTTATGTCCGTTATAGAGGAGTGAAATGTGCTGTTGGGGAATACAATTGGTGTCCGCAACCGGAGTGGAGGGTTTCTTTAAAAGAGGGGGATAGATTCATTAAATGTGCACATTGTTGGCCGGGACCTTAATAGAATTGTACGGTGAGAGGGGCGTCTATTAGAAGTGCCATTGTATTAGGTTTTAAAACTACTGGGCCATTTTTAGCAAAATCGTATTGACAATTATGAAAACAAAAATCTATTATTTTACATATATTCAAATAAAAAATATTTAATTTTCATATTTCATTAGTTTATTAAAAGTCGAAACCCTACAATAAAATATCAAAGAATTTACTTTTAAAATGTACGTTTTGTCTATAAAACGTATTTTATTGCGCAAAACAGCTAGCGGCAAAAATTTAAATTATTATTTTAAAATTTGGATTAAACGTTGAGGAGTAATTAATTACAAGCAACATCTAAATTAGCATCAACGCTTGTTCTGTTATTTTTATTTTAGATCTTTTAAAATAAACGATCAATTTATATTTGTCAGTTTGTTAGATTTTTTTTTATTTGTATAATCTTCCTTTTCTGTACATTTTTATTTCCTTTTTCTACAGTATATATTATTTGTTTAATTTTATGAGAATATTTTTGAAATATCTCCTTCTGTAAATAACGTTACTAAAGTTAACCCCAGACCTGTTCCTACTATTAAATTTATGAAAAAAATCTTATTGTATATACTCCTTACAAATTGTATCTATATTTTTTGACCAAAGTAATACATTTTTAAAATATGTGCTATAGTGTTATACCTTGAAACTTTAAGAATATAATGTTTTATTAAACTATTCTTTTATAGTGCATGGTAAAAAATTATTTTTTATCCTTGGATGCAATAAACCAGGAATAAAAAGGTTAATTTCGTACAACACATGTGATTTTTAATCGAGAAATAATAAAAAATCCGGACTTGGAACACTTCCGTTATTTTTCTTTCTTTTCTTGAATTAAAAAAATAAAAGTAAACAAATAAACGGTAATGAAGATAATCTGAAACGTTTTAAAGGCCCCTAGGGTTTGGATAAATGTATATACAGAGTTTACTTAAGCGCCATTAGCGATTTCTTGATTGAGGGAAGTCATTAAATTCACTCTAGTTTAATTTTTTTCAAAATTGACCGCCAGTTCTTTCCTCGCAGGCATACTGAAGGGATATTAGTCATCATTACTATGATAAAAGACATGTATTAAATAAATGTTCCGGGACACAGAGTTTCGGCCTTCTCTTCAAATGGCACATGGCAAGAAGTCAAACCGGAACCCAGGGTGTGGCAAGGCGGTGGGGAATTCGAATAAGTCGTGATGAAAAAAAAACTTTAAAAAAAGAAAAGAACTTAGAGCAGAATGATATTTTTTAATTAATTATTTTTTCTTTTCAATTAGAATTTTCTGATTATTTTTTTTTAATTTTTTATAGTAAACTCCATTTATGGGTCATTTGTAGACCAAATAACAAATTAAAAAAAGCATTGATTCACCTGATGTCCAAATTAAAAACCATTTGTAATTTAAGAAATATTAAAATTTTGAACATTAAATATACTAAAAAATTAACACTTCAGTACAG
This sequence comes from Halyomorpha halys, assembly GCF_000696795.3. NCBI lineage: Eukaryota > Metazoa > Arthropoda > Insecta > Hemiptera > Pentatomidae > Halyomorpha > Halyomorpha halys. Next base: position 785,945 of record NW_027106661.1, read on the forward strand.
TATGAACCGTTCTAAACAAAATGCCTTTAACATACGTCCCCAAGTTTTGTGTAGATTGGGATGGTCCTGTAGAAGTTATCGCTCTATTTGTGAATATCAAATATATATACTAAGACCAAGGAATGCCAAAATTATAAACAAAAACTATTTATTTTTCTGTTGCCATAAAAACTCGTATTGAAGTGTTTCTCAAGGTGAGAATAATAAATATAAAGTTTGTTTCTGCCAAAAATCAACAGATAATCAAAATATTTGAATGGGTGTTACCCGATCGAATTGGATGTCTGTATATTTTCCTTTACTTATAAAATTATTTAATATTTTGAATTTATCCATTGTTTATTAATTCTAAAATTAAAATTAATTCATGAAAATCGTTACAGCCATTTTTTTATAAAAATGTGAAAAATCGATTCTATAAAATGGCACTTACGGTTAATCGATTTTATCGAAAAAGGTTGCTCTTAATCCAGGCATATTCTCGCATTCAGTATGTGATTCTAGTTTTCCACGACTCCTCGTTTTTAATATCAGCTGTTCAGACAAACAGACAATTTTGCGAAAATTGAACATTTTGGATTCTAAGAGACCTTTACACATGTATTTCCTTTAAAACCCCGAATTCTATTTCGGATTGCATGATTGCACAATCGTGCAATATTTTCCCTTAAGTAAAAATGAACTTTTCATTCTAGGGGCATAATGAAAGAATTTTCGATGGAAAAAATAGAGTATGGAACTAAAAAAATAAATAACTAAGTTATATAATGAAAAATAATTTGAGAAAAAATAATTAATTAAAAAGAAATAAATAGTGATGATAAAAACAAAAATAGACACATACAGAGTTTATAGCAGAATGGTTTGGCATAGCCTGGTCTTCAGCCTTAGAGTTTATGTTGGATTTCTTACGTTAGGTATTTAAGCAAGGTGCCCCCACACTTCTGAATAGAAATTCATGATGCCATCTAGTGGCAAAGATAAGCGGTACGAGGCCTGGGCAGCCATCTTGTCCCCCAAAAAAGGGGTCAGAACCAACAGAGTAGCCATCTTGACCTGGACAGGGGAAGAAAGAGATAGAATATTTCAAGAAGGTCTCTTCTGATAATGGTCATGAGGGAGTAAAACTTCACACCCAAGTGAGAGATGCGGCGGCCGCAGAGGGATGACGAGAAAGAAACAAGAGAGAACCCTTCTTTTATCCTAACATAACAAACCAGAAACAACCTTCAAGTTCCCGGAATATCTCAACCAAGTAATGTGTCATACTTTCATCAATCACTGTAATGAAATAAAATATACAACTAACAAACTAACATATATTGTAACCACTTTTATTCAAACCATACAATAAATTGTTTCAGAAAGCTTAAAAGAGAATTGAGGTTATTTCATTTGAAAAACATGATATCAATTTATTTTAAATACAGTCTACTCCATCATTACCAGAAAATTACAAGTTTGCTGTTTGTTTGTTAGTTTTGAAAGGGCGTTTAACAGCCTGGTCATCAACGCCCGTTGGTTGTTGGCTTTGGTAAGGCCTAGTTGTTTTAGTCATAGCTACTTAGTTATAGCTTTAGTCATAGCTACTACTAGAAAATTACAAGTAATTCTTTATTTAAACCAGATTACTAGCATAATAATTAATTTGGGTAATATTCCCCAACTTTTACTCCGTGGAATATCTGAGTTACCATTATGGGGGGTATTCACGATCTTTACTTTAACATGTTAAAGCGTGTTAAATGGAGAAATATTTCCTTCTTTTACCATTTCAAAACGATATAGCATATAACATGGTGAGGGTCTGTTACTAAATCTGTTGAATGGAGGAGAATGGCACGGAACAGACCAGCTGTGCTCGTAACCATTTTGTTTGTTGTGTTAGGTTACTTGTTCGTAGTTTGTGTTTTGATTGTGTTAGTATTGTTTTGGATGTTTTTATAACTAATAAAGCAATGGATGGCAATATTAATAATAATGTAATGGCAGCTGTCAATTAGCTCATCTTGATTATCTTCCTCACAAGTTAGAAGATCATGAGGGCACTCAGTGGCCAAAGATTCACACAATTTCCACTTTTCACTCAATTTAGGCACGTTGTAATAAATTACTTTGATCGAAACTTAGAAGTAAGCAATAACAAGAAGTTTTGGAAGGAAAGGTTATAAAACAAGCTTCTCAGAAAATCCTCTAGGAGCTCTAAAGCACTTAACATTTAACATGACTTTAAAATAGGGCTACTCACGATCCTATACTTATAACATTAAACATAGTAAAGCATTTTACTTTTAACAAAACATCATGAATACTCCTGTTGTAAGCCACTGCGTCTTTAACTGCTGGTACGTGAAATGGAGAATTTTTGATGATGTTTCATGATGAATTCATCGAATCATTTCATTGTAGTTCACGATGCAATTAATGAGATTTAATAATCCACGATTCTTAGAACTGTGTTTTGAATTTTTATTTTGTTTCGTACGGGATATCACACCCCAGACTTCACAGCAGTATATTAGTAATGACCTTGATATTGTTTTATTTTCTATTGATGGTAGAATGCCAACCATGTATACATAGGAATGTAAATTAGAAATGTATCAAGCTCTCTTTAAAATTACAATTTCTGATTCCAAGTACTTAGAACCATAGTCAGCGCACCCTATTACGTTTCTAACAGAACATCACATGACCTTCATATCCCTTTTGTCCTTGACCTGATACCAATCAGTGTATCAAAATTCCATATAAACCTTTCTGATCCACCTAATCCGTTGGTTCAATCCTTTCAGTTCCAACCATCCCTACAATACTCCTTAAAAGTTGAAAGGGCAGTGGCCAAGAGTCCTATTGTAAAATAAAATCGACAAATGGCGTTCTGGCAATGGCCAGATGCTCCGCTCATGTAGAGTGTTTGCGGCTTTAGCGCACTTACTCAGCCTCCACTGACTCATTACCAGTAACGTGGTGAGAGGTCTGAGCTAGGATCTTGAAGAGCCCTACTCTACCCATCGTAGTGGCCTCAGGGATTCTCAGGTCGAGAGTGTAGATGTGATTAGTGCTTTTATTTTATTGTTATATTAGTTCAAAATTTTACTCATTTTATTATATTTTATCCATGTCACTTCATGTAAATAGTTTTATTATGTTCATTATATTAATCTTTCTGTTTCTATATATTTATATAAATTTTTTCCTCATTTATTTTTTTTTTTACATTTTGGTATGCTGTGATCAATTATTACTATTACTTATTCCTAAGGTTTTGGCAGATTGTAATATTTATTAATAAATAAAATTTTGAATTATTAAAAAAAAATTA
>NW_027106661.1:789319-796471 GCF_000696795.3 Halyomorpha halys
TAAGCTAATATTTCAAAAGTGATATAGGACCGTCGCTCCCCAGGGGTCTTAGCGGGGCGGGTCCGCCGGGGAAGGATGGCCTTTTTTGTGTTATGCCGTTTTTCAATTTCAGGCGCTTTTTAAATCTTGTGAAATTGTGATACGTCTTATAAGATCTTGACTTAAAAAATCATATATGTTATATTCTTAAATTAATAAAAAAATTATGGGGACAAAGGATTTTTAAAAAACATTTTGGGGCCCCGAAATTTTTAACACTTGGGGTCCATATGGGGAGTTTTAATTTTAGTACTTGTCTTTGCTCTGACCTTAATAAACAAATAAACAAATCCGTATCACAAAAGTTTTGTATACGGATGGAAAAGTTCAGTGGACCCTGCCCATTTCAAGCAAGGAAAAAGTCTATGGAAGGCCACGAGGTAGAGGAGAAGTAAAAGAGAGAAAGATAGGAAGTGAACAACAATTAATGAGAATAAAACAAAGAGGTAAATTTGAAGCTAATTAATCAAACTGCAGCTAAACGTCTGTATTACCCATACGGCAGTATAAGTCGGAATAAATAAATAAAATTCATTTCCCAGGAGAAATATTAAAAATGGCCTCCGAGCACCCTGAGGACTTTACCCCAATGGAATAGGCCATCTTCTTTATATATCTTCAGCGTGGAGTTGTCTCTATCCAAGATAGCCAAAGATTGCGATCCAGTGCCTTCAGGGAGTTCTTACACTTTTTCTTTTATCCAAGCTTGGAAATGTGATCAGCCCGTGAAATTCCAGTCTTTGTTTATTCTTCACAAATAACACATTAGTGATCTCTGTCCGACAGTATACCGGAGTCGACAAAGATTTTAAGTTCTTGGGTAATACCATCACCGCCTGCTGTTTTTCCAAGTATCATATTTACACCTCATATTACCTCCTCTTAGATCATGTCTTCCTCAGAATTTTTCAGTTCGGGCATTACAGCCTCTAAATATATACTAAAGGGATGTGTTAAATAACTATCAGTAGCCATATTTGTTAGTAGAAATGAATTTAACTATAAGCAATGTGGTAAGTAAAGTTATGTGATGAGCCCACAGCACCAAAGTTTTCTTTTAAGTCTATTTGAAACGTTATTAATAATCCATATAATGTTTTTACCCGTTAAGAACTTATAAATATATATATTTTTTAACACAATCTTTGCCAGTTTTCTTTTATTATTAATTGCATGTTTGTATTACTTTTATATTTTTATTTTAATATATTTACGAACTAATTGTTTTTTACTTGTTTTATAAATAAAATTTTGAATTATTAAAAAAAAATTATTTTAATTTTAAACTTATATATTATTTCTAATGATAAAATTAGCTTTGAAATAAGAATTGCATACGTTTGTACCTCTAATTAAATCCATAATACTGTAATTGATAATCAATTGACTGATTATCAAACTTATTTGCACTTTTTCCTTCAATTATGGATTTTTTCTTTAATTTTCAAGGCTTTTAAATGATAAAAGGAACACGGTTCGTATTTTAAATTCAAATTTGTTCTCATTAGAGACAATTTCTAAATGTACAAGAGTAAAATGGAAATATCCCTTTGATGGTTGTTCCTTTTACACCGAAGAGGGTTCAGGTTAAACAGGAGCAAGGCTCCTTACTAAGGCAGGTGCTAAGACGGAAGGCAAATATTTTACCAGGATCTTTCGCAATTTGCTAAATTGAGTTCTCACCGTACTTCACAATCCCGCTCAAGGATGGAATTTCTTACCCTTAAAGAGATAGTTTCTAGCTCTAATAAAGACAATATGTTTTTTATTAATAAACTAGCCCGGCAATGCTTTGAGAATGTGTATATATTTAATGAATACCACTGATATTTTGTTATAAATTATTGTATTTAGTTAAAATAAAACATTTAAGTATAATTTATTATAATGATTTGGTATCATAAATTAAACCAATATATGCGAATATATATATGTATGCGAGTATATATGCGTCAGACCGACTGACCGATCAGAGTAAGATAAAAGATTTTTTAGGAGGGAAACAAATTTGATATTCGTCTTTGGCAGCTCAAGAAAGTTTTAAATACGAATTTTCGACAAAAATTAGATAATAAAATTTTTTAGTCAAAAATTTACTTTTGCCTTTGATTTCTTTTAAAAACTAATAAATGCACTAATGTACTAATAAAAAATCCAGTAGATGCTGTAGGCTGGAAAAGCAGATGTTCATCTTTCCAACGGTTCTATTAACGTAGGGATTGGATAAAATGAAGAGTAGTTATTAACAATTTTATAAACAATTGACATCGGGAGGGGGGGAGAAGAGGGGGAATCCACCGAATAACTGGAAGTGAAAAAATTTCAATTTTCAATTTCCCAGAAAATGACATAATACAGTTAGAGACGACACTAAAAACGAATATGAAATGCTCTTTTCTTTAAAAAAAAATTCATAGATCTACTTTACCCGGAGTCACATTATGTTTTTTATAATTTTTCTTACTTATAATATACCTTAATAGGATGAGTAATGATTTTTTCTTATTCCTCGGCAAGAGACGAATCCATTGGTGTACAATAACTGTGGAAAAACGCATGCTTTCTGAGCTACAAACCAAAAACGCTCAACTTAGTTCATAACTTTTTTGTCTACTCGCGAATTCGGGGATTTCATTATCTTTATACCTTTCCATGACGAAAGGGAATTTTGAATACATCGGTCAGGTATTCAACATTTTGAAAAAAACATCGGTCCAGTAATTCAAAAGTTTGTTGTGGACAAAGATTCGACCATTCCCTTTTATATATATAAAGATAAATAAAAATGTTTATAAAATTTAGCAATAAATTAGTAAATCTAGTCTTTCAGAAATAGATTATTTTTAAATACGTATACTTAGGTGTTATTTAAGATAACTAGGTCTTGGATCATAATATATTTAAAAAAGGAAATATTTAAACATCATGTTTAACAAGATAAAATATTTATTGAAAATGTAACATATTAACTCCTTTTTTTTTTTTTTTAACTTACGACATATATTTAGTATTTAGTAACATGACATTACATAAAATTTACAATTTATACCAAAAGTAATGACTGAAAGTTTTTAAAGATTTCTTAATGATATAACTTATTGGAATTTTGTAGTAAAAATATTATGAAATTCATAAATCTATCAACCAACGGATTTTCTTTAAAGGGGAGAAGTATTTCTATCAAAATATTGAGGGCAGTGCTATAAGGATTAGTTTCTTCAGAGAAGGCTGCTGGAATAAGTTAAGTTATAGGTGGCATATCTCGGCACAGGTGTGAAACTGCAATTTTCTTGCAAAAACCTCTTAATTGTTTATATCTTCGACAATTTTCATAAAGTCCTATGTCATTCAGAGTGCTAAATTCAATGGAATGCATTTTTTGGTTGTTTATAATAATTTGAGATGTAAAACTATTCCTAAATCTTAATTTTTCATCATTAAAATTATTTTTTCTTAAAACTAAAATATTGTTCTGATTCATAGAAGTTAATTTGATTATAGCTCTACTTATTTTGGTTACTCCTTCTAAGAAGCCCCTGAAGTCAGGGGCTTGACTTCATACGTCTCAATACGTCAATGGAACTTACACAAAAGTTGCTCCAGAATGTACATTTTTATGGGAAAACAGTTTTATCACAAAGGTCAATAATGCTAATTTTTCCAGAACTATAAAAATGTGCAAAATCGATTTTTTCCAGTACTAAATTGGAAGTGACCGTAAAAATTTAGAATAAAATATTTCAAGAAACAAACCTACTTTTAAAAAACTACAATTTGTAAACAAACTTTCGTTGGTATATGTGAATGAGCTCCATGAACCTAATTACCATTGTCTATAAATATATCTCAGAGTGTAATATTGCCTCAGATCCAACTCATTTCTCCTTTTTTTTTCCAGAAAAAACTTTACATTAATATGTTTGTGAGTCACACTTTGCTGAGGGTTCACTCAACCCAGTTGCAGGCCTACCTTCTACGCCATAACCTCTGATGAAGACCTGAAACTCAGGTCGAAACGTCGGCATAAAATAAATAAATATGGTTTTGTTTATTTTTTTTTTTCTTTGCTGACCGTACCCCCCGACAAACTTCTCCAATCATTAATCTACGGTCAACTATCTACACCTCATAATAAAAATAAAAGTAATTGAAGTTTTATGAAGAATGTACATATGCATTCTATAAATCTGTATTTATTACAAATTTGCATTAGGTTACAATTTATGAGGACACAGCCTTTGAAAAAAAATGTTTTCAACTTCCATAAAAAACGTACATTAATTTTTTTTGGAAAAGATTCCAAAATTTCATTTTTCTGAACTATAATAATTATTTTTTTATTTCACAAGGTTCTAACCAACAAAATATACATGCCACTCACTAATTAATTTTCTTTTGTTCATCTCGTCAATTAGTTTTTAACACAATCTTTGCCAGTTTTCTTTTATTATTAATTGCATGTTTGTATTACTTTTATATTTTTATTTTAATATATTTACGAACTAATTGTTTTTTACTTGTTATGAGTTGCCTTAATTACTTTCATATTAATTTAGATTTCATTACTTTTTATTTATTAGTTATCCATTTTAAATATAATAATTTATGAAAATTTACTAAAGAATTATGTAAATTTTAATATTTAAGCCGAATATTATTAGATGTAGAGAATTACTCTTACTTATTTAAATTTTTTTATTTAATGATTCATAAACAAACTTATCACCCTGTCATTAGGTATCTTTAAATAAATATCTATAAATAAATAAATCTTCAAATGTCATATTTAACTGTTCTCCTTATTAGGTAAATATATTAACAATAATCATATTGCTGTCAGTTTTAAAATGAATTAATAAATAAAATTTCATATATAATAATAAATAAGGAGATCTATAAACATCGTATACATTCTTAACAGTTATGATTATTGTTAATATATTTATTACTAATAAGGAGAACGGAAAAGTAATTCTCTAAATCTAATTATAATAATGAAAACTCATCCAATAAGAACCTATTACATTAGGTGAATATTATATCAGTGAGAAATGAACACAATATGAGGAAATATATAGAGGCAATTTATATTTAATTTCAATGATTGTATTTCAATTTCATGTAATTAGTAACCGTGTTTGATTACGTTCGAATTGATTTTAACATAATTACTAAAATGTTTGAACAGTGTTATTCAAACAAGGGAACTGAACGAAATGTTTAAAGTTAAAATTTCAGGTAAAAACCGAATTCAGCCTTCAATAACTAAATAATATTTCACTGGTTGGATAGACATACATTCAAGAGAGGAAAAACCTTCAATAGAACTCAACAGAAAAAAAAAACAATGAAAAGCTTTTCAAGAGAGCGAAGGAAGAAGAAAACTAAGTTAAGAACTGTGTACGTACATTTGCTAAAGTGAATTAGGTTTTTTTTTTATTTCTAGTTCATTTCCTCCGGTGAATACAACTAGGTAACTACGGTACAGTTTTCGAGAAAACTAAATTTATGAACTTACCTAGTAATATAAAGGATATTTCTCTGACCAACTTAGGTGTTTTTATTTTTAAGGATACTACACCAATAGATCGGCTACAACATTATATAGTTATTCTTGAAGTGTACCTAACCAAGCATGCCCAGAGGGGGGCAGCAGTCCCTCAAGAAGTTAAAAAATATTAATATTTTTTTTAATCAAATAATTGTAAAAATTAATAATTACATATATGATATAATTATATATAATTTTCTTAAAATGTCGGTTTCATTCCTCTTTTCCGTGCAGAAATGTTACAACCTAAACGAAAATGCCCCTCTCCCCTAGTTTTGATCCTGGGTTCGCCCTTGTACAAAGCTTATTGAAACTTTTCTGTGAAAAAGGTTTCCTTAGATGTGTTACTTACACCACGATATATTTTTGACATCCTCTTCCAACTAAAAATAATTTTTTTTTTTTTATACTTTTTTTAATTTATAAATAGATATTACAATCTGCCACGCAGTTGTGAGCAATAGGTAATATTGATGAATGATCTCATACATACTAAAATAAAATAAAATAAATTAAATAAATGAATAAAAAAAAAAAATCTCTTAAAATATATACAAACAGAATAATAAATGAACATAATCAAACTATCTGTATGAAAAATAAATAAATAAAATAACATAATGATAAAATAATATAGTCTTTAGTCACACACTAGTAATATACAATATTTACACAATCGACCTGAGGATCCCTGAGCCCACTCTATCTCCCACGTCTGAGGGGTAGAGCAGAGCTCAAAAGATCCCAGCGCATCCCTCTCGCTGCATCACTGGTAGTGAGTCAGTGGAGGCTGAGCAAGTGCGCTAAAGCTGCAAACACTCAACTTGAGTGGAGAATCTGACCATTGCCAGAACTCCAATTGTCCATTTTTATTTTAATAAGTCTCCTTGCCACTGCCGTTTCAACCTTCTGGGTGGGCTGTAGGGATGGGTGGAACTAGATAAGGTTTGAACCCAAGAATTAGGATGGTTGAAAAAATTTAAATAGAATTTGGTTGGTATGAGGTCAAGGACAGAAGGGATATGTAGGTCATGGTGTAGTGTTCTGTTGGAAACGTAATAGAGTGCACTAACTATGGTTCGAAGAATTTTGGATTGAAAGGATTGGATACGTTTGATGTTCGACGGTTTAGCTGTACCAAAAATAATTGGCATATATAAATATATGTGTGTTTCCATGGTTCTATGACGACAGGGAGTATCATTTTCACTTACCTATAATCAAAGGTATGCCTATTTGATACTGATTGTTAATGGTGGGAGAACTAGACCGGCAAGTGGTGCTTTTTATAAACTCCGGACGGCTACCTCGTGGTTTCCGTCTCGTAATAAGAAGAGTGAGAGTATCGAGATAATCTGGAGATACAATACTGAGGGTGGGAGTGGAGGGTTTCATGCCGTTATTCAATTTCAGGCGCTTTTTAAATATTGTTCGATTTAACTATCTTAAAGTCTCCTCTTCCCGTTCTAAGCTAATATTTCAAAAGTGATATAGGACCGTCGCTCCCCAGGGGTCTTAGCGGGGCGGGTCCGCCGGGGAAGGATGGCCTTTTTTGTGTTATG
>NW_027106661.1:797441-810618 GCF_000696795.3 Halyomorpha halys
TTTACGAAGGATTTTGGATTGTAAGGATTGAATACGAGAGGAATTCGAAGGTTTAGTGGAGCCCCAAAGCTCAACTCCATATATCCAGATTGACCTTATTACAGTCATGTAGATCGGTCTTTTGTAATGTGCTGGAAGTTTAGACCGTTTGTCTAGTAAGTGTTGTAATAGTCGAAATCGACGTGCAGTTTCCTGTCTTTTCAGTCTGGTGTGAGGATTCCAGGTTAATCGCTTGTAAAAATATATTTAAAATGTTATTATAAAATATTTTTTATGTTCTCAAAATACATGTAACTTAGCTCTATTATTGTAACTATAAAAAATATCAATACCACAAGTTCCTTTCGGAAAATTGTTAGAGTAGAGAAAGACGAGTCCTGGATGAGTAATACCAAAGTTTTACGGTTTAGCTTCAGAGCCTTTGTTCATAGGTTCGGTGGATAAAATTGTTGACTCAGAAGTAGAGCCAATATTTTAAATAACAATCATAAAGGCTTAATGAACCCGAAGGTTCGATGCCAATACCACTACTGATCGCTGTCTACATATAGAGTGCTTGCGGCCTTAGCGCACTTGCTCAGCCTCCACTGGCTCATTACCAGTGATGCGATGAGAGGGATGTACTGGGATCTCAAAGAGGTCTGCTCTACCTCTCATACGTGGGAAATATAGTAGGCTCTGGGATCCTCACGAAGATAGAGTAAATATTGTATATAAGAATGTAAATGTGACTGGAGATTATTTTATTTATTTATTTTTATTATTATTCTATTTTATTTATTTATAATTTCTTGTACATAGTTCGATTATTTCTTTATCCTTCCGTTTGCATATATTTAGAGAGAGCTTTTATATTTATTTTCTCTGTATTATTTTTTTTTTTATTTATATATGTTTTCATTTGTTTATTTATTTTTATTATTTTATTTTAGTATTAATGTAATCAGTTATCACTATTACTTATTGCCCAACGTGTTGCGGTAGATTGTAATATTTATCAATAAATAAAATATAATAAATAGATAAAAATAGTCTTCATATAGTACAAGAGTCCGGTGGAAGTCAATTCTCCACCCCAATTTTTTATTATTTTAATGAAAACTACATATAATTACTAGTCAATTTTGATGAGTCTGCCAAGTATAGTTAGGGGAATAAAAAATGACAGCTGTTTCAGTACGTAAAAAAAAATTAATTTTTCATTTGGAGTTCCATATTTTTAACACTTACAACTAACAACTTTAGAAAATCTAATAGAACAGCATTTAAAGTAGAGTAAATTTGCTAAAATATGAACACTAGTCCCCGGAATGCTGTCCCTTGAATCAATTTGCCAGGTTCCCGCAATTCAGCATTGTGCAACCTTCCAAATTCTTTGGTTATTTCATCATTCTTCGGTCCAAATACTTTACGCGAAACTTCATATTCAAATTTTAAAAATAAGCTGAATTGAAAATTTAAAACATGCAGATAGTTTGTTAAAACCTTGGTATAAATTAGGAATGCTGGCGGGAGAACATATGAAGGTGAAGATGCGGGTAGGTGACTACAGAATTGAACTACCGACAGCATAATTACACAGGACATATACGACTATAATGATTAATAGCAGTAATAAATCTTTTCAGTCATATATCTTAGCACAGCTGCCGTATTTTACATCTTTCGATGAATGAACTGACAAAGTTATTTTTAATATACAAAATAACAATTCGTTCAAGGAGACCCGTAGCTTAAATATGAAAGAAAAATAATTATCTTAACACATTTTTAATTTTTCTCTGAAAATTTTAATGTAAACGTAGTGGTTGTTAGGGAAATGCAAAATTTTCGAAGAAATATTATCAAACTTAGGAGATAATTGACCAAACTCTAGATAATTTTCCCAAAATTATATTTTCATTTCCTTTTTTTTTTTAATTATAAAACCAAATTCGTTGATTAAGTTTTTATCTTTTAATCATATCTATCTCATTATTTAACCCTCTTTGTGAGACAAAAGAAGCATTCTAGACAGCAGGAGAAATTTTCTATAGTTTAAAAAAAGTGTTTTCACAAAACTGACAAAATTATTTTTTTTACTATTTTTTTCTCAGAAAACTTTTAAAATAATCCATAATATACCAGAAATGAGAAGGAACCAACAGAAACGTCTTTCTTTTAGAAAAAAAATACCTTTAAAAAATGCATATTCACCCTCCTCTCAGCCTGAAAGTAATCCAAAATAGAATCAAAATACAAAACAAAGGAACATCCAGATATATTAGTTGAACTCTTGGCTACAATTTATTTATTTTTTAATAAACACTGAAACAAAAGATAAAAGGGTCATAACAAATTGTAAAACTATTAGGCAAATATGTATTGGAAGAGTAGACCACCAACGGCTAAAAAAACAAACCAAAAGTTATATATTTCTCCAATTGTGGAGTATTCAAACTGATATTTAGAGATACAGCCATGTATTTATTTTTTTCAAACCATGGTTAAAACAGACATTGTACTATTTCTTTAAACAGCCCTGATGAAGTCCTACAAAGTGGAGCGAAACGTCGGACATTAAGTAGTCCATAACTATTTGTTCTTCTTTTTTGACTGCAACTCTGACCATCTTCTTCATATTTTAAGTTATATGGTCAACTATATACATATTTTAATTCGAAAGCATTTTGTGAATATTAGTTGATATTTTGGTGTCACATGAGAATAATAAAAATGCACCATTCTTCTTATATAACAACTTCATTTAATATTATTCTAATAATAAGTTATCATTAAAATAACCCCTCCTTCCTCCTCACACATAAAAAGCATTCACCGTGGTGCTCCCTCAGTGGTAGCAAAGAAAAAATAAAGATTACACTTGATATATATGTTTTAATACAAATTATATCTATTTCGAACAATGGTAGTTTACATTCCATTTATAGCATAAACATTGCAAAATAAAGCAACAGAAAACACTATCCCTTCTATCTTTAATCATTTTCCCCCTTGTATTTAACCATCCATGATAAATGACCTATAATAACAGGTGCTCGGAATAGTTGGTCACTAAAAATTGAAGGTTATTTTCTTGATCTTTCAAACACCTTTTTGGAAAACTGTCATAATCATATTTCTCTATTCTAAAAACTTATTTAAACTCATTATGAGACATGAAATAACACAGTAAAATAATACTGTGGTATTAAAGCTTTACTTGAAGACTAACATCAGTATGTGATAAATTTCAATCAAAGTGTAAATTATGTTTATGAATATCAATTAATGGAAAATGATTGAGCGGATTTGAACTTGATTAAAAGTTTAATTGGAATTGTGAGTGAAAAAATTGACTTAAGCCAATGAATTTGGCTCAAAGGATTTTGATTTAGAATCCTCCATTTATTTTCCAACAATTATTTTTAACCGCTTAAATGTTCGCTGTTTTTAATTCACCAAATTGTTTGCACAGGAACATGGGTAATGCCAAAAACTTGGTAAATTGTCAAATCTCCTAAAATTTAAGAATTATTTATCCATATCAATAAACTATTTATTAAATGTGAAAAAAATTTTATGTTAATCTTAATAGAAAATACAGTTTTAAATATAATTTTTAAAATACATTTTTTTTTTTCAACAAAAATAAAGAGACAAAATATATTTTATTTTTAATTAACAAGGTACCAACAAGAGGGTTAAAGAATTTTGTTATTCTTTATCAAAATTTCTCGCTCTCTCCTCTCCCCAAAGTATTTTAATATTAAACCAAATTATCAATAACAAATTTAATCCCTAAATGGCAACTGCATACATTTTAAAAAATATATTCCTATATAAACTATGAGTCTTCTTGGGTTCAGCACATTATTAATGCCAATTATTTCCTCTTACCTCAATCGAGGGCCAAGTACCTACTACCTACTTTATAGAGGGTGAGTAAGCACAAGGAGGTGGTGGTCTCTAAGCAACAGAGCTCAGATAAAAATTATTAAATAATTTAATTATTTTATCAATAATACCTATATTTAAATAAATGTATATTAAATATTTAAGTATTTTTTGAAATAATTTACTATACTATTTTCTACTTGAAATGAAACGAACCCAGTGCTAAGGGCACCAGTCCCTTATCCACTGTATTACTTCACTCCACTTCTTTGGTATATTGAAATATTTAATTTTAACACTGTTTTAATAAAAGGTGTTTCTGGTGAAGTTTAAATAATCGATTTTAGTGACAAATTAATATAAACAGTAGGTTCCATAGGAACTCATATTTTAAGGTAGGTTATTTTTGAAATATACAATCGCCTGCTACAGATGCCTCTATTAAATAATTTTGAATTTTTTTTTTATTATTTAAGTTTTTTAAAACATGTTTCTGTTGGTATTAGAGGCAAAAGAGGATAAACCTATTTAGTCTTTTTTTATTGTTTTAATGTTTTTCACACTACTTCTCATACCTTTTAAGTGATATATCCTTAACCCCTCAAAACATATTAAATTCAATCTAATTTTATACTTAGAGTTGAGATTAAAAATAAGTAAAAAGGTTGCAAAATATTTCACTTAATATATGTTTTGCAATTAAAATATCATGATTTATGATATAAAGCTATCACCTGGTAAACTCAAGTTTAATTAAATAGCACAAATTATAAATGTGTATGGCTTTATAGACAAAACATTGTTGCTTTAAAGTAAAATATACATTTTGTGAAATATTGTTTAGACTTTTTATTATTGGTTATACAATCTTCACATTAAACATCTACAAAGAGTAGAAACAAATCAAGACAACCATTTAGAGCACCAAATGGATCTATGAAGGAGTATTTGATTTTTGAAAAACAGAAATTAAAATAATTGCTAAATTACATAAAATTTGTTTTCTTTTTTTTATATAACAACTTATTTTTTATTATATTATTATAAAATTTTAATTTTCAAGAGTTTTTCTTGGTTTATTGATTTTTTTATTTTAGTTTATCTGACAAAAAGGGATATATCTTAATTTATTATTTTTTTTTAAATTGAATATTTGAAATACCATCTATTTTTTTAATTGGCTGATAATTGTATAATAAAAAAAAAACATACTTCTGGGTTAACTGAAAAAATTTCAATTCTGGATTTATTCCCTTTTGCATATCTCCTATATAAAATAACTATGTTAGGCTTTAAAACATATTTCCTTAAATTAAAAGGAAATTAGTAATTGGAATAAATAAGGAAGAATTAGCTGGAAACAGACTGAGAGTAGAATGCTGATGCGACTCTAGCGACCCAGATCCAGATTGTACAGAGACTCAGCGAATCCCATCTGCTGATTAAGCCAAGAATGTCTCATGGGATTGTCTTAACAGCTTCAATTTCAGAAATTAAATTTAAATTGATTGCTGAGTAATTAATTGTTAGTGTCTGCTAAATGTGTTTGTCAGCAAACTGTTTAAAACAATTACCCTCTTTAATAGGTTTAAATTGTGTTCTGTGATGAATTTTAGTTATTGAGTTTTATTACACAAAAATTAAGCATTGGGAAGTGGACGTGTAAAATACATATAACCAATGCATTGGGTGTGACAAATCATTATCTTTGAGAAAAATATATTAGAATGAATTTTAAATTATCAATAAATATCAATTAAAACCCAATTCCAGGCACTAATTTCAAGAACAACAGCTGTTGATTGAAAGATAATAAATAGTAAGGCTTTATTAAGTATTTTATTTTATTGATATTAAATAGTACCATGTATTAATATACACATTATTTGAGTTAGTGATATCAATCCACTTTATCATATTAATATGATGATATATCTTTAGTTAATTATATCACTCCTATTTTTATAAAATATTTCTTCGTATTTTAAAAATGACTTTATTTTGTGATAGCTATTTTGAGTAGAAGCAAGGTCAGTCCACCAAACATATTCCAAATAACTTAATTTTAAAAATCATAATAATTTTTAAAACAAGATAAAATATTTTATGTGAATGACTAGATTAGAACGTCAATAATATGATAAGCTGAGTAGTTACATTGCAGTAAATTCCTGGGCATAGTCTCAAAATGTTAGAAACTCAAGCTATGCGAACACCAATTAATACCAATAAAAAGAAGAGCTGAATAAAGTATCAAAAATAATTATTACGATACAATTAAAGAAGTATTCCAGTTTTAGATTACAAACATTTAATTCAGCTATAATAAAAACTGTGCACAACAATCAGCACAAATAAGATAAATTACTCCAATTTCACTATAAACAAATTTATCTCCTAGTACCAATTAGTTTAAAAAAAAAACTTTTTTCATCTAGATGTGTGCTGTAAGCAATAATTAAAATCAATAGAATACATATGAAAGAGAGGTTTCACCAACCAAAAATTAGATAATCCACTAAACAATAAAGTTATCATATAAAGGCACATAATTGAAGAAAATAAAATGTATTATTAAGTTATTAAAATCCATAAACTGCACATGAAAGACAGGTTTATTATATTCATCTACTAAATGCTACATATTTAACATTAAAGTTTGTACTTCAAGGAAATTTTAAAGCAAGCATAAAATGATAGGAATATTAAACATTAATATAGTTCAACATTTATAAAAGTGATTTAAAGAATAAATAACATAGAAAAAATAAATAAATATAATTATATTTACCTGATGCAAGTAGCCATCTAAATCGTCTTGATGAATCATCCTTTTTTGTTCTAAATATTTGTTGCATGCTTCATTTATAAAAACCATTATGCACCATTCTTTTATTAATGTATGCAGCTGTGCTTCATGCCACTAAAGAACAATAGAAAATATTAAAAATATTATGAATTGAAGAAGAGAGATACACTATTTTACCACAGAAGACAAAAAGCTAAATATTCCTCTTCCTCTTTTTTATTAATTCTTAAATTTCTTTGTTTAATAAATATAAATATTATATTTTATATAAATAAAATACTGACAAAGCTAATTAAACAGTTAAATCGAAGGTGGGAGAGATGCTGTGAGGGAGAGAAAGAGAGAGAGGGTAAGAGAGAGCGAGTGAGAGAAAGCTGGAGTGGGATGGAGGACAAGGAGAGTGTGAAAGGGAAAGAGGGAGGGATAACAAGAAGGGGTGTCTCTTCACTAATAAGTACTTAATCTGCTCCCTAAAGAAACTATATATATATACTTTTTTTTTAAATTTACTAGTTAAATAATAAGTTATTAAAATCAAAATTGTATTTGTTTCAGTTTAAAGACTTAAATAGTTATTTTAAACTGATACCTGTTACTATATATAATGTTATATTATATTAAATCAATATATTTCATTAAAACTAATAAAACAATTTTAGTAAATATATTTTGAATCTTTAAATGGCTTATGAAAGTTCAAGACTAATAATTTGTGGGGAAAATATCCAAGATGATATTATTTAATTAAAAAATCAAGGACTAATAACTTTTTCAATGCAATATCATTATTAATAGCAAGTAATTGTTGAAACAATACTTTGAAGTGAGAGGGTCAAGTCTAAATTCTCAAATTATTTAGCCCCAAAATACTAATTCATTGTTAATTTACGATTGAAAAGCTAATTATTATAAAATCTTAACTTACATTTTAGGGAAAGAAGATTTTTACTCTGAAAATAATTTAAAACAGTGTTCTTTTTTTTTTTTTTCTAGCACTTGTTTAATTTTAATAAACCTTAGATTTTATTAGTGTTCAAAAGTTATAAAATGAGTTTTCTGACCTTAATGAGGAATTAATTCAATTTTTCAGAGACATATATTTGTAACATAGGAACATATTCCACTTAGCTCTTAGTCAGTGGAAATTTCCATTTTGACTTTGGTGGTCTTTAGTATATGTACCGCCAAGCAAGTACATTGGTGGCCTTTTAAGTTCACTATAATCTATCACTATCAATCCCCATAAATTTCGTCTTGAATTCTGGATATTCTAAACCTATTCTGTCATGATTTAATTTGACAGAGTTAAAAAAAAAGCAGTGACTATTTTTTGAATAAAATAGCCCCGAATACTGGAATTGTATTTCAGTGGAAAATTCCATAGTATTTGGCGACAAATTCATTTGGCGGCACTAATACTTAGCGTAGCTGGATTGACGGTGCTTTAATTCCGCGATAGACAGTTTAGGTTAAAACTCTTTAAATTCACAAAATATTATTTTCATATAAAATACTTATAATATGTTTACGAATATTGGTTTAATTGAAATACTGAAGATATAAATAAGACGAGAAACTATGAATTATTTAATAATTTATAATCTAAGTGAATTGGTGTACAAATATCCATATATTAGTAATAATTAATTAAAATTTTTAAAAGCTAAAAAATGTTAATACATTACAATAATGTTAATAAAACGTTACAAAGATATTTAATATGATTTTTCTTATCGTATAATTCATAACATACAGCATATTCAAAGTTTTTGTTATCCCCTTCATTTACAATTTATAAAAACGATTAAAAATTTTTGTAAATGAAATTAGTTCACTAAAAAAAAAATTGTAAGTCTATAAGCCCAGATGAAGTAAAAATATAGAAATGACTCACCTACACTAGATGAACTGTATTTTAGTTTTAATATTTAAGTTCATTATGGACCTTGTTATTTAAAACTTACAAATTGTAAAACGAAACGATAATAAACTTTTTAGCGACCGAATACCAAAGAAACTTAATACTTATTATATTATTGCACTATAAAACATTATGTAATGTAAAATAAAGCACTGGGAACCGACCATACCGCACTGTGCCGAATGGAATAGAAATAATAAGACCTGACTTATGCCTAGTGTATTAGGGATGCTAATTTGACTCTAGGCGTTACCCCCACCACTCAACCAAGAGCAGTCTGTTTCTAAAAATTGTGAAAAGTGTGCAAGCAAATATTACTCTCTGTAACTGAAGAAAACTTCCACACCATGTACACAGGTATTTTATCTTTATTATTTATTTATTTATATAAGTAATTCATTTCAAACAAGGTGAATTTAGCATTGCTATATCAAAAGAGGATATATTACCTTTTGGAAAATTGATATAAAAATTACTATGAGAGTATCCCATATCAATATATAATTTGAATTTTAATAAAAATGGTTTATACCCCTAAATCAAATAGGAAGTTTTAAAGTTAACTAAATAATCAATACGTTTTAGATTTAGGATTTTTATTTTTCGAAAAACTGCTCTCATGAGAAATTATTTGATAAAATAACTCTCCATTGTAAAATAAACCATATAAACTTTATTGTAAAAAAATATTATGACTAACATATTCTCTATGTGTTATTAGGTACTTTTGTTATTATAAGTTTATTTTATTTTTTTTTTTAATGAAGGTAGTTATTTAGAATACTAAATTATGAAATCTCTGATTATGTAAAATTATTTCCTTACAAAAAGAAATAGTTTTATAAAACTGGTTTTTAAAATTCTGCATAAAAAATTCCCACTGATCCTTGAATTTTTAATTATTTAAAATTAGTAAAATAATTTTTATTTTTATTGTTTAGTAGCCTGATTTAATATTTGTTTTCAATTATTAGGCAATTTATTTTAAAAATTTATATGGCTGAAAAAAATATCAATGAAGTGAAATAATCAAGGATACATTTATTTCAGATTTTATAATAGTTATCAAAATGGGATCATTTTTTAAAAGTTTTTGTCAATAAATTCACACTTTATGTGCAAAAACACAATAAGTTTATATGTTCAAAGATTTCCCTATACTTAGTTATAATATTTGATTCACCAGTTTTAATTGTTCATTTTTAATATAATCATTGTACATTAGGCACTTGTTCACAATTCACATTGTTCAGCTTCACAATCCGCCATGACACTAAAAACAATATATTTCATAACTTAGGTTTTATTGAAATGTAACCTCGAATGTATTTTCTTAAAATACATAAAAACTAGCACACTTAAAATATATTAGAAAAATATCGGTCTTATATAGAGGACCAAACCAGGCAGAGAACAACACGGTACTAAATTACCTAAGAAAACAGAAAAGTCAGCGGCCATATTGTCCAATAATTCGATTCTAGTAATGAGGATACTCGATTACGCTGAAAGATCTTTTTGCTTTTACTTTCTTAGAAATATTTTTGCAATTTATACATATAAGAAGGAATGTCGTCATTTTACATTTGAAACGGCATCTTTAATAGTTATATATTAATATTAATATCATTTATATTTATATTATATTAGTTGTAATTTTGTTACTATCAAACTTTTTTCAAATGAGATTCTTGTTGTTTTTAAAATACATAAAATAACTTATACATTTTAAATAATAAAATTACTTCTAGATACCAATTGTAAATATGGTCACCTCGTTATGGCAAAACAATGAATATTACTACTAACTAGAGACTGACTTTAGTTTAAAATAAATTAGAAATTTAAATTAAGGAATTCTCAAAAAAATATTATTTTATTGCTGCCGTTAACTTTGGTTAATTATTGATTGTGATATAAATAATAAATTTCATAATATGTTGATGATCAATTATTAATTCACTTTTATAACAATTTTTTAAATAAAAATAAGATGTATGAATATAAAAGAAAAAGGAAGGATAGTAAATATAAAAATAATTAAAATATAATGGGGTGAGAATTTAGAAAAACAAAAATAAAAGATATGACAGGAAAGTGGGGTTCTGAAATGTAGAACGAAGAGAAAAGAAGCATTATGAGAGTTTTATTAGGTTCAAAATTTTCAAATAAACCCCTATAAAATATAAAATAATAAAATCCTCATAATGCTTCTTTTCTCTTCGTTCTGCATTTCAGAAGCCCACTTTCCTGTCATATCTTTTATTCTTGTTTTTCTAAATTCTCACCCCATACTAATTTAATTATTTTTATATTTAATATCCTTCCCTTTTCTTTTATATTCATGTATCTTATTTTTTAATTTATATTCATGTGTTAACAGCTTAAGTATACTTGTATTAATTACTTTATTATTAATTCTTCTATTATATAATTTACATACCTCTTTATCCCCACTCATTTGGTATATTTTCTTTCTTAATCATTTACATTTATTGTATCCCATTATCTTAATTTTATTTCTTCTTTGTTTTTCTATCCATGTAAATTTTGATTAAATTTAATATTTTTTATTTATTTATTTTGTTTTATAATTTTTTAAATATTTCTTCTCCTCCTCTCCTATTTATATTATCATTTATTACTTAATTGCCATCCCCACTCCTCCCAATAAAACGGTTCACCCTAACTCTGCCTTCCGTCAAAACAGGTATGTATTCTGTCTCGTTCATTTTCATTTGATTCTATTTTTATCCCATTTCATCTCTTAATTTGTACTTTCTTTAATATTTCTTCACTTTATCTGTTACCATTACCGTTTTCATTTATTGTTTATAACCTTTAAAACAACTATTAAATTTAAAAAAAGAAAAATTGTTATTTAAAAAGAAACTTTTATATTTATTGCAATTTAATAATTGGAATTTATACTATTTTCACAAATGCTCGTTGTGGAACCCTGGAGGGGCAAGAATATGGAGTACCGATAGCAGCCGTCTGTGTCCGATAACACGTTCACTAGTTCACGAGTATAACTCCAACATGGAAGTAGGCATGTGCTGATTTATATATATATATATATATATATATAATGTCCACTTAGGTTTGGTTTTAAATAGAGAGCGTTGTAGCTTAGTGTATAACTTGCAGTGACACTAACTCAAAGGATCTGAGATCAAATTCGGCCGTGCCAGACAATCTTTTATTCTGTTACTAAGCCGTGAGTAAGCCCTGACACCTCTGGGGTCCACCGAGCGACATAAATTTAGTACATTGGGAAAAAATCTGGCACCTTAAAATATGTTTAAGACTTTTTAATTTTTTTCCTTTAAGGGGTTATATATATTTTATATTTTTTCTAATCATTTAATTATTAAATTTAAATTCTAGGAAAGGACAATAATCTCGAGGAACGAAGCTGTGCGAGTTAAAGCAATGAGTGAGTAAAATGAGTAAGCTGCATTTTGATCAGAAAAGTAATTTAAATTTTAGTTCTGTGAAAATTACGAGTATTTATTTATTTTAAATAATAAGTTCATTTAAATACACATTTATAACTATTTAATAATCGATATTGATTACAAAAAAATATATAATAATAATACTTGCATTGGTCCTGTGACATATAATTTTATCATGAGCAAATGCCTTCATTCACAACGAAATTATTGTTTGTCTTTTTGTTCTCTTTTATTCAGATGAGCCGACAAAATTTCCTAACGGTTTCGTGGGAACATTCACTGTTAACAGTACAATGACTTCCGAATAACAATAAAATTAATATAAAAAAGTTAACTCCAATTAAAATTCTTGAGTGATAATGTTATATGTCTAATTGGTAAAATAACTTTTGGAATTTGAGAAATAACTCTACTTTTGATAAACAAATTCATGAAATATTTTTAGTTAATCAAAAGAAGAGTAAAATTCATGTGAATACATGAAAACATTTGTATGACTACCTGTAAATTATGTAAGATGGATCTGAGGCGTTCTGAAATTCCACAAATCACAAATATTTTTGCATTTTTAATTTGTGTCTTACAAAGTTTATGTAATCAATATGTAGAAAAATATTGTAATAAATGATAAAGTTTAATATTAAGTCATTAAACATCCATCCAAATGATAAAGGAAAAAATCTTTTTGACTTCATTCATTTTCACCCCAGTCATATTATTGAAATCTATACAATTCTTTGAAGTATTTCTTACAATGTTTTTAATTTTTTCTATTTTCCAGATTTTTTCTAATAGGCGTCTAATAATATCCTTTCTAATCTCCATTAAAACATTAAGCTGATTGTCACGTTTTCTTTTCTAGCCAGGTTTCTGTATCAAACTAAATTCCCATAATTTTTTTTTTGTATTAAAAAAAAATAAATTGCCAGAGTAAAAAATGACTAATGAAAAAAAAAACACGTTGCAGGAACGTGAAATTATATATTTATAGAATAAAACTGTCATAAATTTTTTATCATTGTATAGTTCTATATTAAATAATGTGGGGTTAATGTTTGTCCCAAGGGTTTTCTTCAATCATTTTGATAGATATTTTATAATTAAAAATGT